>NC_064931.1:727531217-727794230 GCF_023897955.1 Schistocerca gregaria | reverse complement strand
ACACACGCGAGACAGATCTCCCCCCTCCTCTCGCCCCTCCCTCCCCCCTCTCTCCCCCCTCTCTCGCCCCTCCCCTCCCCCCTCTCTCCCCCCTCCTCTCGCCTCCCTCCCCTCTCTCCCCTCTCTCGGCCCTCCCCTCCCCTCTCCCCCCTCCCCTCCCCCCTCTCACCGCCTCTCTCCCCCCTCCCCCTCTCAACCGCCTCTCTCCCCCCCCTCCCCCCTCTCAACCGCCTCTCACCCCCCTCCCCCCCCTCTCAACCGCCTCTCTCCCCCCTCCCCCCTCTCAACCGCCTCTCTCCCCCCCTCCCCCCTCTCAACCGCCTCTCTCTCCCCCCTCCCCCCCTCTCAACCGCCTCTCTCCCCCCTCCCCCCCTCTCAACCGCCTCTCTCCCCCCTCCCCCTCTCAACCGCCTCTCTCCCCCCTCCCCCCTCTCAACCGCCTCTCTCCCCCCTCCCCCTCTCAACCGCCTCTCTCCCCCCTCCCCCTCTCAACCGCCTCTCTCCCCCCTCCCCCCTCTCAACCGCCTCTCTCCCCCCTCCCCCCTCTCAACCGCCTCTCTCCCCCCTCCCCCCTCTCAACCGCCTCTCTCCCCCCTCCCCCCTCTCACCGCCTCTCTCCCCCCTCCCCCCTCTCAACCGCCTCTCTCCCCCCTCCCCCCTCTCAACCGCCTCTCTCCCCCTCCCCCCTCTCAACCGCCTCTCTCTCCCCCCTCCCCCCTCTCAACCGCCTCTCTCCCCCCCCTCCCCCCTCTCAACCGCCTCTCTCCCCCCCTCCCCCCCTCTCAACCGCCTCTCTCCCCCCCCCTCCCCCCCTCTCAACCGCCTCTCTCCCCCCCTCCCCCCTCTCAACCGCCTCTCTCCCCCCCCTCCCCCCTCTCAACCGCCTCTCTCCCCCCCTCCCCCCTCTCAACCGCCTCTCTCCCCCCTTCCCCCCTCTCCACCGCCTCTCTCCCCCCTTCCCCCCTCTCCACCGCCTCTCTCCCCCTCTCCCCCCTCTCCACCACCTCTCTCCCCCCTCTCCACCACCTCTCTCCCCCCTCTCCACCACCTCTCTCCCCCCCTCCCCCTCTCCACCACCTCTCTCCCCCCCTCCCCCGCCTCTCTCCCCCCTCCCCCTCTCCGCTTCTCTCTCTCTCTCTCTCTCTCTCTCTCTCTCTCTCTCTCTCTCCTCTCTCTCTCTCTCTCTCTCTCTGTGTCTGTGTGTGTGTGTGTGTGTGTGTCTGTCTGTCTGTCTCCCCCGACGACACCCCTTGGTAGACGAAGACAAAGTAGATTCTCAGAGATGTGACTTGGTGATGCTGATGTACCAAGATTGATCCGAACAACTCTGTGTTTAGTTATTCACATATCTGGTTTGAAGAGCAAGACTACTTAACATGCCATATGGTAAACAACTTGTCCCTTACTCTCAACCAATGACTACATGACTCATTTCAGCAATGCTGTGGTGTCATTTTCTGTCATATTGCTCTCCTCCCTTCACAGACCCTGCTCAGTGGAAGCTGGTGCTGATATCAATGTGAGTGGCCAGTTGCTTGAGTGGGTCCATTGGCCAAGCAGAATAGTCTCTGAAAGGAAGTTAACGAAGTGGATTGACTAGTGTGAACCACAATTTCTGATGCATGTGTATTAAATTCTTCATGCCAGCTGAGAAGACAGGCTCTTTCCTGATGGAGCGACATAGTCACTCTGCAATTGGATGCAGATTGGTAACATTCTGAATATTCAAAATACGAATTGCACTTATTGCTGTTGTGGGTAAAAAACAATTAGAGAAATTGTGTGGTTAGTAGTGGAGTATTTTACATCATTACTTCTTCTGCAATTCAGGATACACCTTTCAGCCACAATTGAATTAATGTACAGAAGGGCAGTTTGGAGTTTATCACAATAGTTATGTTTATAATTGATTCTTTGATATGGGTTTTGCAATATCCAAAGCTCATACTTTGAGCAAGGTCATGGTCTATGTGAGCACAATGCAGTGTATTGTGGCACATCGGTAACTACACAAATTTATCTTGAGTTACATGCTGGTATTGTTTGTTTTTGTTTACACGATAGAGTTATGACTAGTTCTTACTATTTCGTGCAACTCTTTATTTGTATTTTTCTTATTATTCATTGTTGCCAGCCTTGCATACACCAGACAAGACATGTTAGTGTGTTCTTGTACAGCTACATAGTTAAGTTAAAACCACAGTTATGTTAGTTAGTACTAAAGAGAAAAGTCGTCCGCTAGTGTTTACCCTAGGCCTTCTGTTGGAAGTCTTACTCGTCACATTTTTAGCACAGAAAAACATACTTGTACATGAAATTGTTTTTTGTTTTGAAGTAAGTAGAACTTCCCTGTTGCTGCCTGTTTGATGGGTACAGAGGATCATGTAAAATGTGTGTCTGTTCAGCAAATTAGTGTGGGACCTAAGGTATCTACATACCACTGCATATAAGTCTAATCCCCCCCACCTCTAGGGGGCTCGCATTTCTTTTCTAAGTATGTGATCGGCCGATGCATGGCCCCAGTTGTTGCAGCACTACTTCAGTTTTCTTGCTGCAAATCAATCCTTCTACTATTCTTTTCTCCCTTCTGCCTTTCCATTGGATGGTCTTCTTGATGCTAACCATGCATGGATTTGGTTTATCACGTTGGACACAAGTTTTTTTTTTTACAGCTTATCATCCTTCACGTGGTCCCCATTGTCAGGTCTGCTGTGCCATTCCTCTTCCAAATTTTACAGAAATGTTCATTGTGTGGGGAGGGTGGCCTAGTGTGTTGTACATTCCACTTTTTGTGCATTTCTATCTTTTGCAGCCATCCTTTCTGGCAAAATTAAATAAACCCAAAACCCAACACAGTAGCCATCCCTTTGGGATGGGAGAGGGGGTTGTGCCTTTGCTGGAATCCCCCCATGTGTGCCAAGCAGTATGTGCCCATCAGACTGGGGCATGGGAACTCCCAGCAACGGTTACCCAGCCAGGTAGCTGTTGTTATGGCTGGGTAGTGCTCGTGGGGAGAGCTTCCATTCGGAGTGGGTGGCACCAAGGCACATAACTCGCAACTGCAGCAGCTCAAACTTTCTTCTGCTGATGGCCACAGGGCCGCGGCAATGTCTTCTGAAGGAAAGGTTTACTACAATTTTTCCTTCCCTGGCTGTGTTGTAGGTGGAACATAGGCCTAAGAGACAAGGGTAAAAATACTCCTCACAATACTTATTTCAATCTAGGACCTATGAGAGATACTTTTTGGCCACAAAGCCATTACCTTGTGTTGAACAGCTTGACGACAGGTTTAGGGAAGTAGCAGCAGTTTCAAAAGTGAGAAGTTGTTCAGTTATGGTCACTGGTACTGCCTGCCTCTGACAAGCTGTGTGACATTCTTGCAGGTATCACCCTCTCCATAACAGTCTGAACATGGCAGCCTCCTTTTACAGACTGCTGAGGAGTTACATCAGTTTGGAGCAATGGGATGTCCTATCAAGTAGGGACCAAAGGACAATGTGTTTGATACTGGGGCCTTCATCTTGACCTTGGATGATGACTTGTTGCCTGAAGAGATAAAGGTGGTGAAATATCAGTGTGAAGTGAAATCCGATGTTACCGCTCCCACATGGTGCTTCAAATGTATGAGGTTCGGGCACATGTCTTCACATTGTAATGCTAGCCCCATCTTCCAGGATTGTGGACATTAGTTGCACACAAACACTCTCTGTGTCCCTCGCCCATTGGTGTCAGCTGCAGGTAGCGCCATTCCCCCTGTTCACTGGAGTGCACAGTCTTTCATAGAGAAAAGAAAAATCCAAGAATACAAGACTCTTGATAGACCCTTGTGTCAGGAGGCCAAGAAGAAACAGGGTTGTTTGTGTGATGGATGAATGAGAGGAGGAGGAGGAGGATGATAATGATATGGTTATGGTTATGATTAGTTCATCCTCCCTAATGACAGTACCCTCACCCTTTGTGTCTTTTGTGTCAGGGCCCTCAGGGCTGTTTTAACTACACCTGCTGCCCTGGTGGTTGGCAACAGTCACCCACACACCACTTTGGGAGCGGTGACTCCCTGTCCATTGGCTATGTCAATCCCTAGTCTCCAGCTGGAGAAGCAACACCCCTTTCTCTGTCATCTCACACCAGGAAGGGTCCCTAAGGACACTCCCGCCCCAGGATTCTGCTGATCTGCAACTGGATACCAGCTAGTAGCTGAAGGAACCACAGGTTACTGTACATAGGGCTTCGCATTCCTCCTCTGTCTGGCAGCTGGGGCAGATAAGACTTCTTGGACCTCAAAATTGTCGAATGAGAGGAGGGCCATAAAAATGACCTCATGGGTAGAGGTGGTTCCGTGGTCCCCATGCCACCGGTTTCCATGTGTTCAGACTCTGTACCAGAGAGGACTTCTGTGTGGCCACTGTATCATTGGAAACCCACACAGTCTTCTTCAGAATCAATGTGTACATAACCGGTAGCAGCAGGTGACCCTGGGGCGTGGCCTGCATTCTGGGTCCCTTCATGGCCCCACGAGATATTGATAGTGTGATTTTCCAGTGGGACTGTTCCAGTGTTTTTTTTTTTTTTTTTCCACCACCTGATTGAGTTGTGATGTGTCTCACTCATTTTCTCTCCTTTTGGTGTGGACCTCCAGGAAACCGGGTTCCATGTCTTGCGAAACCCTACACTCCATGTCTATTTGGAGCTATTTTAAGAATTGAGCTGACAAGGACAGTGTGTCGGACAAGTTTGCATGTACGGTCTGGATTCAGTCTACAACAAACACATGCCACCCTTCCTCATTATGTGCGGCATTGCCCCAAACATTTTGCTTTGCGTTACTCAGGCTTCTGAGTCTGAGAATTACCAGCCTGTATTTTGTATCCTCAAACAGTGAGTCGAGTGAATTCACTTGCCTTTTACCTTTCACTTCGTGTCACCTGGAGTCGTGTAAAGCTGTGTTCAATGAGTGAAAATTACTCAGTGCCCAAGCCCTTTGCCCTCACACAACTTCAAGGCCAGACCTTATCCATAGTCAAATGCTCAAAACACCTAGCTGTGGATTGCCAGTGTCACATCCCTGCCATTTTCAACTGTATGCAGAGTGAGGGAGGAGTTCCCATGTCATTGGTGGGAAAGTGTAATTGTCCTGTTACTGAAACCAGGTAACCACCCCATTGAGACGGGCAGCTGTCACTCAATTAGTTTCACAAATGTTCTCTACAAGCTGTGCAAATGTAAGGTGAGCTGGGCTGTGTTGTTACCTTGAGTCTACAGGCTGGTTTTTGCCTAGGCCATTCTACTGCTGACAATTTTGTTTGCATGGAGACTACTACCCGATCAGCCTTTGCCCTGCGTCAAAACCTTATTGTCCGGAACTTCTTGTCTCACCATACATCATGGGATCAAGTTGGTGCCGCCTCTCCCCCAACAAACCATCTCCCTCCTCCCACATCAACAAAAGAATGATGATCCACAGGGCTCTGTACAGTGTGTGCCCCTTTGTCTGGTGGCTGTCAATAGTCTAGTTGCAGCTGTGGGATGTACAGTGTCATCTCTATTGTATACTAATGATTTTTACTATCACCATTACTCCTCAACTATGGGTGTTGATGAACACTGACTACAGGGTGCCGTATGAAATATGTGGTCCTGGGCTCTCACCCATGGTTTTCAGCCACCAAAATATGCTTCATACGCTTTGTCCCTCCATGCCCAGAACTGTACCTCAATGACCAATTGCTTAGTGTGGTGGAGTCTTGGCGCTTTTTGTGACTGGTCTTAGATGCCTGGTTGACATGGCTTCCCCAGCTTTACCAACACAAGCAAACACACTGGTCACTCCTTAATACCCTTCACTGCCTCAGCAACACCAGTTGGGTTGCAGATCGTTCTACATGCTTGATGCTCTACAGAGGTTTGGTCCTGTCCTTTCTTGATTATAGGAGTCTGGCATATGATTTGGCATCACCTGAACTCGATAAATCATTGTGGGATCTGACTTGGAAAAACTCCCTTTTGAACCAGCCCTGTGAGCAGCCTACTTACAGAGGCTGGGTCCTCCCAACTACAAACCAGGTGCAGCCAACTGCTGCTTAACTTTGAGATACATATTTGCTGCTCCCCTGTGCATCCTAACTAGTGTGTCCTATCTTCTGGTAGGGAGACCCACTTCGCATAGCAGAGGCCAGGACTATTCACAATTGCAGTTAACATAAAGTGTTGCCGCTCTGAACTCCAACTTCCCCAACTGCCTCCTCTTGTCAGGGAACAATAATATATGCACCCATGGTGTCTGCCCTTTCCTCGGACCTGTCTAGACCTGTCCTTTGGACCAAAAGACTGTCGACATCGTGGTTTTTCACCATCCGTTCCTGGCCATTCTCAATGCATTTCAGGATTTGGAAGTGATTTACACAGATGGCTCTATGCCTGATGGATGAACTGGTTTTGCTTGCACACGTGCCCGGTCCAATGAACTATGCTTCTTGCCAAACAGATGCAGTGTATTCGCTGCAGAGTTGTTGGCCATTGCTTGAGCTGTCCGTCACATTTGTTCTTGCACTGCCGAGACTTTCTGAATCCTCAGTCTCAGAGTAGTCTTCCGGCTGTCGATAAGTACTACCCTTTACACTAGTTGTAACTGTCCAGAGCTCTCTTGTGACCTCTGTCAAACTGGATCGGCTGTTGTCTGTGTGGACCCTGGGTCATATTCTGATCCAAGGGAGCAAATATGCTGAACTGTAGGCCAAGTTGGCTACCAGAATGCCAACTTTGGATATGGGGGTACTGAAACTGGACCTACGGTTGACTCATTGGCACAGATTGGTGGTGTACCCTGCTTTCTCCAAACAAACTGTGAACAATAAAGGGGACCAAGATGATGGGGCTGTCTTCTGTTAATGCTTTTCACAGTGAATCTACTGTTATGTCGGCTTTGCGTTGGCTACACTTGGCTGACACATTGTCGCATCCTATCACGTGAGAATCCACCGCACTGGTGCCTATCTGACAGTGGTCCACGTCCTGCTGGACTGCTTCAGTGTGGCCACTTGACAGTGAAACATTAAACTTGCTGACATACCTGAATCTGGTGGTAGCAGACCGAACCAAAGCATCTGATCTGGTTTACATTTTACTCGTGAGGGTGGTTTATAGTCCTCTCTGTGGGGTAGGGCACATTGGCCTCGTGAGCCACGTGAGGTATTAGAGGGCAGGGGGTGTGGCTGCCCTGCCCTTGCTTGGTGGTCCAGGTTGGCTCCTGCAATTCCCACCTTTTTAATTGTTCTCACTCTCTTAATTTCTTTTACATCTGTCTTATCTTTCCTGAGATTTTATCAACTTGTCTGCATTGCCAGTTTTCTTTTGGTAATGCAGGGTGAAGAAACACAGGTCTGCTTCTGTGGGTGTGCCTCCCATCACTTATGTCCCAAGGACTTCCACCTGCTGTTTTGGTGGAACCAGTCTCCCACATTCACCCTCTTAAACACCCCCCCCCCCCCCCTCTCTCTCTCTCTCTCTCTCTCTCTCTCTCTCTCTCTCTCTCTCTCTCTCTCTCTCTCTCTCTCTCTCTCTCTCTCTCTCTCTCTCTCTCCTACTTGCTTCAGTCTTTGGGTTTTCTTGATCCTCTGTTACAGTTGCTTTCATTTGGATTTGTTTTCTGTGTTCTTCCTCACTGAGGGCTCTTCCCAACTTGAAGCATATAGGGTGGAGGGACTGAAGACCTCATAGTTTGTTCCCTCTAACCCCATCAGTCCAATCCAATCAAATGTTTGTAAATGTTTCCCTATATGTTTGGAAATCTAATTTGCTATTACTTATCATGACTGAAAAGTGCCTGACTTAAGTTAATTATCTGCTTAGGTTTGAAGTGATGTTTGGTATAGTTTCTTCCATTGAATACAAGTAGTGGTCCATATATGGCTGTTCATCAGTAGTTTTGTAAAAAACGAACTTGAGATAGGACAACATTGGAATGTAAATGGAAGAATGCTGCACATGAGTGCATACATGGATTAAGGAGGAAGAAGGGTAGAGGATGGCGAATAGTGGCAACAGTTGTTAAAAGAAACAGCCACAGACTTTTGTCGACAGCTTTGTGGTAAATGTGGAAAATGAGTTTAACTGGTTGTTCCAATTACAAATTGGTGAATCTTGCTCAAATGCAATGGTAGGCACTGCACAAGAAATTTTCAGTAAGAATTTAAAAAGTAAGACTATAAGTAAACAGCAATAGAGCAGTTTTTTCGTAGATGGTATCTTGCCAGAAAGAGAGGCCTGCTGTTGCTAGGTGATCTAAGATGACAGTGCTGGATCTAAAAGACCTTTTTTGCCTAGTCCTGTTTTTTGTCAAATTATAAGAGGATATAGATACACTGCCTAAAGATTTTACAAAGGAAGCCATTGTGGTTGGGCAGTGGTGTTGGCAGAGATTCTAAGTATTATAGTGATCTTGTAAATATTGCATATTGATTGAGGCATGCCAGTGTTGAGTTTGCTCTGAGCAGCTACAATAAACTTTACTTGACATCGTCTCTGAATAAAGTTAATTTGAAGAAAGCACTTGCATGTTGATGTAGTTGCAGATAGTTCTTTCAGTACAGGAAAATTATACCTTCAACTCTGTAAGAAAATTAAAGGAAAAATTACTAGGTTACAAACAAAATAAGATTCATGATCGATAGTTACAGATATCACAGCAGTGCCTTAATTAGGTTACAGAGAACAGCAAGAAACAAAACATTCAGTATCATAAGGTTACTAAAAAGCTGTAATGTATCATACTGCATTTTGTGTAACAAGCTGTTGATTAAAAACATGTAGCAGATGTGATAAAATTTTACCCCCACCCAACTATAATCTGTCATTATAAAATGTCAACCATTCTTATTGCTCTCTGGGCATCTTATCATAGCTGGACTAGGTATGTGCAATTCTACAGGTTTCACGTTAGTGTCTTACTTGTGTTGAGGAGATATGGAAAAAGTAAGTTGTAACATTCATCAGAAATTGGTGTACATTTGAGAATGTTGATATTAATAAATTTTGCTTTCAGCAGCATCTGAAAATGTATATAAGTAAAATTTGTAACAAGTTTTGTATAAAAGCTACTTATAACTGAGTTCCAACATAAAATTTTAACCTTGTAAATCATTTTGAATCCCTATTGGCCTGTGTGACACAATTAGCTGATGGTGAATTTAATATAGAGTTCCTTTAAAGCACTAAAGAATTTACTACTATCAGGACCTTTATTATTGATTTCAGTTACTGATGTAAACTTTCCGATTAAAATAGCTAACTGCTCAAGAACAACCCCAAAATAATGCATGTTAGAACAGTGTGAGCCGGAAAATTGTGCAGAGTACTCTGCATATCTAAAAACCTAATTGTCTGTCAGGAAGAGTGCTGATGTTGAAATGACAGCTCATTACAATGTGTACTGCCAATCATTGTTGAAAATAATCCAGACACTAAAGCAAATGCGAAATTACAAGTAAGTCGCATCATGCGACAAAATAGACACCACCAAATACAATGAAAGAGAGACTGGTAAAATTAGAGATGAAGAGTAGCCTCAAGGGCTGATGATGTTATGGTAATTGATGTGTTTATTATCACAAAGGTGGGATTGTCAGGCTCAGTAAAAGCTGCTGTGGAATAAGATACACGAAATCAAGCTTTGCAAATAACTTAAGTAACATGAATATGATCCTTCCTTACATGCAGTGGTTGTAATGACTATCATGATATCATTAAAATTCGAAAATCTAGTGGGTATTTTAAAATATCAAAGAAGTCAAAAGTGTGTTCTTTTGAGTCACTTAACATCTTAAGGTAACTACGTAATTAGTCACTACTATGTAATTTATCCCCCCCCCATGAACCATGGACCTTGCCGCTGGTGGGGAGGCTTGCGTGCCTCAGCAATACAGATAGCCGTACCGTAGGTGCAACCACAGCGGAGGGGTATCTGTTGAGAGGCCAGACAAACGTGTGGTTCCTGAAGAGGGGCAGCAGCCTTTTCAGTAGTTGCAGGGGCAACAGTCTGGATGATTGACTGATCTGGCCTTGTAACAATAACCAAAACAGCCTTGCTGTGCTGGTACTGCGAACGGCTGAAAGCAAGGGGAAACTACAGTCGTAATTTTTCCCGAGGGCATGCAGCTTTACTGTATGATTAAATGATGATGGCATCCTCTTGGGTAAAATATTCCGGAGGTAAAGTAGTCCCCCATTCGGATCTCCGGGCGGGGACTACTCAAGAGGATGTCGTTATCAGGAGAAAGAAAACTGGCGTTCTACGGGTCGGAGCGTGGAATGTCAGATCCCTTAATCGGGCAGATAGGTTAGAAAATTTAAAAAGGGAAATGGATAGGTTAAAGTTAGATACAGTGGGGATTAGTGAAGTTCGGTGGCAGGAGGAACAAGACTTCTGGTCAGGTGACTACAGGGTTATGAACACAAAATCAAATAGGGGTAATGCAGGAGTAGGTTTAATAATGAATAGGAAAATAGGAATGCGGGTAAGCTACTACAAACAGCATAGTGAATGCATTATTGTGGTCAACATAGATACGAAGCCCACACCTACTAGAGTAGTACAAGTTTATATGCCAACTAGCTCTGCAGATGACGAAGAAATTGAAGAAATGTATGATGAAATAAAAGAAATCATTCAGATAGTGAATGGTGACAACAATTTAATAGTCATGGGTAACAGGAATTTGGTAGTACGAAAAGGGAGAGGAGGAAACGTAGTAGGTCAATATGGACTGGGGCAAAGAAATGAAAGAGGAAGCCGCCTGGTAGAATTTTGCACAGAGCACAACTTAATCATAGTTAACACTTGGTTCAAGAATCATAAAAGAAGGCTGTATACATGGAAGAAGCCTGGAGATACTGACAGGTTTCAGATAGATTATATAATGGTACGACAGAGATTTAGGAACCAGGTTTTAAATTGTAAGACACTTCCAGGGCCAGGTGTGGACTCTGACCACAATCTGTTGGTTATGAACTGTAGATTAAAACTGAAGAAACTGCAAAAAGGTGGGAATTTAAGGAGATGGGACCTGGATAAACTAAAAGAACCAGAGGTTGTACAGAGTTTCAGGGAGAGCATAAGGGAACAATTGACAGAAATGGGGGAAAGAAATACAGTAGAAGAAGAATGGGTAGCTTTGAGGGATGAAGTAGTGAAGGCAGCAGAGGATCAAGTAGGTAAAAAGACTAGGGCTAGTAGAAATCCTTGAGTAACAGAAGAAATATTGAATTTGATTGACGAAAGGAGAAAATATAATAATGCAGTAAATGAAGCAGGCCAAAAGGAATACAAACGTCTCAAAAATGAGAGACAGGAAGTGCAAAATGGCTAAGCAGGCATGGCTCGAGGACAAATGTAAGGATGTAGAGGCTTATCTCACTAGGGGTAAGATAGATACTGCCTACAGGAAAATTAAAGAGACCTTTGGAGAAAAGAGGACCACTTGTATGAATATTAAGAGCTCAGATGGAAACCCAGTTCTAACCAAAGAACGGAAAGCAGAAAGGTGGAAGGAGTATATAGAAGGTTTATACAAGGGCGATGTACTGGAAATGGAAGAGGATGCAGATGAAGATGAAATGGGAGATATGATACTGCGGGAAGAGTTTGACAGAGCACTGAAAGACCTGAGTCGAAACAAGGCCCCGGGAGTAGACAACATTCCATTAGAGCTACTGACGGCCTTGGGAGAGCCAGTCCTGACAAAACTCTACCAGCTGGTGAGCAAGATGTATGAGACAGGCGAAATACCCTCAGACTTCAAGAAGAATATAATAATTCCAATCCCAAAGAAAGCAGGTGTTGACAGATGTGAAAATTACTGAACTATCAGTTTAATAAGTCACAGCTGTAAAATACTAATGCGAGTTCTTTACAGACGAATGGAAGAACTGGTAGAAGCCGACCTCGGGGAAGATCAGTTTGGATTCCTTAGAAATGTTGGAACACGTGAGGCAATACTGACCCTACGGCTTATCTTAGAAGCTAGATTAAGAAAAGGCAAACCTACGTTTCTAGCATTTGTAGACTTAGAGAAAGCTTTTGACAATGTTGACTGGAATACTCTCTTTCAAATTCTGAAGGTGGCAGGGGTAAAATACAGGGAGCGAAAGGCTATTTACAATTTGTACAGAAACCAGATGGCAGTTATAAGAGTAGAGGGGCATGAAAGGGAAGCAGTGGTTGGGAAGGGAGTGAGACAGGGTTGTAGCCCATCCCCGATGTTATTGAGCAAGCAGTAAAGGAAACAAAAGAAAAATTTGGAGTAGGTATTAAAATCCATGGAGAAGAAATAAAAACTTTGAGGTTCGCCGATGACATCGTAATTCTGTCAGAGACAGGAAAGGACTTGGAAGAGCAGTTGAACGGAATGGATAGTGTCTTGAAAGGAGGATATAAGATGACCATCAACAAAAGCAAAACGAGTATAATGGAATGTAGTCAAATTAAATCGGGTGATGCTGAGGGAATTAGATTAGGAAGTGAGACACTTAAAGCATTAAAGGAGTTCTGCTATTTGGGGAGCAAAATAACTGATGATGGTCGAAGTAGAGAGGATATAAAATGTAGACTGGCAATGGCAAGAAAAGCGTTTCTGAAGAATAGAAATTTGTTAACATTGAGTATAGATTTAAGTGTCAGGAAGTCATTTCTGAAAGTATTTGTATGGAGTGTAGCCATGTATGGAAGTGAATCATGGACGATAAATAGTTTGGATAAGAAGAGAATAGAAGCTTTCGAAATGTGGTGCTACAGAAGAATCCTGAAGATTAGATGGGTAGATCACATAACTAATGAGGAAGTATTGAATCGGATTGGGGAGAAGAGAAGTTTGTGGCACAACTTGACAAAAAGAAGGGATCGGTTGGTAGGACATGTTCTGAGGCATCAAGGGATCACCAATTTAGTATTGGAGGGCAGCGTGGAGGGTAAAAATCGTAGAGGGAGACAAAGAGATGACTACACTAAGCAGATTCAGAAGGACGTAGGTTGCAGTAGGTACTGGGAGATGAAGAAGCTTGCACAGGATAGAGTAGCATGGAGAGCTGCATCAAACCATCTACATCTACATCCGTACTCCGCAAGCCACCTGACGGTGTGTGGCGGAGGGTACCCTGAGTACCTCTATCGGTTCTCCCTTCTATTCCAGTCTCGTATTGTACGTGGAAAGGAGGATTGTCGGTATGCTTCTGTGTGGGCTCTAATCTCTCTGATTTTATCCTCATGGTACCTTCGCGAGATATACGTAGGAGGGAGCAATATACTGCTTGACTCTTCGGTGAAGGTATGTTCTCGAAACTTTAACAAAAGCCCGTACCGAGCTACTGAGCGTCTCTCCTGCAGAGTCTTCCACTGGAGTTTATCTATCATCTCCGTAACGCTTTCGCAATTACTAAATGATCCTGTAACGAAGCGCGCTGCTCTCCGTTGGATCTTCTCTATCTCTTCTATCAACCCTACCTGGTGCGGATCCCACACTGCTGAGCAGTATTCAAGCATTGGGCGAACAAGCGTACTGTAACCTACTTCCTTTGTTGTCGGATTGCATTTCCTTAGGATTCTTCCAATGAATCTCAGTCTGGCATCTGCTTTACCGACGATCAACTTTATATGATCATTCCATTTTAAATCACTCCTAATGCGTACTCCCAGATAATTTATGGAATTAACTGCTTCCAGTTGCTGACCTGCTATTTTGTAGCTAAATGATAAGGGACCTATCTTTCTATGTATTCGCATCACATTACACTTCGCTACATTGAGATTCAATTGCCATTCCGTGCACCATGCGTCAATTCGCTGCAGATCCTCCTGCATTTCAGTACAATTTTCCATTGTTGCAACCTCTCGATACACCACAGCATCATCTGCAAAAAGCCTCAGTGAACTTCCGATGTCATCCACCAGGTCATTTATGTATATTGTGAATAGCAACGGTCCTATGACACTCCCCTGCGGCACACCAGTTTCAGGACTGAAGACCACAACAACATGAACATGTAATTTATCACTAGAATATTTCTCGGTTGACTAAGGTAGGGAAGTAGCTCTGCATAACAAAGGGAATAAAGATACACCATCAAATATTTTAACTTTTGCTTAATTTCTGCAAAATTTTGGGAAAGGTAATGTATGTAAGTGCCTTTTTGACAAACTGGCTCCAAATAATAAAAGTATGTTGTCAGATTTGCAGTTTGGATTTCTAGAGGCTTTTAGTGTTTGACTGCTTTCACATTTACAGAGTTTTTTTTATATAGAAGGTTCAAGCCACATCTAACAGCAAACAAAGAGCAACTGTTGGAAATGGTATGATATTAAGCTGTCTTCATACAAACCAAAACTAATTACATATGGTGGTCCACAAACAGGGTATATACGACCTGTGACAACCGGGAGATCCGGGAAAAACCTGGGAATTTTTTACAATTCCAGGAATTTTTCATTGTTTTAGCTTTCAGTTCAATTTTTGTAATTTTGATTGGTAAGAACCAGTATTCTGACAATGGATATTGCCGATCCTGGTACTGCAGAATAATACTGCAGCATTAAAACATGAATGACAGAAAAAAACCTTAAGTTGCAAAGGAAATGTGCCATATACAAAGATAAAACAGTGTTCATACAAGTGTCTGACAACAGCAAAATATGTCAATGACTTTAGGAAGACTATGCAATGCTTCAGAACAACAAACTGCCTTCGATGAGCGTGACGTCACAACTGTTTACATTAGATTGGTTTGAGCAGTTGCCAGCGGGCTCATGCGCATGCATATTTGAGTCGTGTGTGAGTAGTACCTTCTCCCACTTCTGGCTACACTGGAGTGGCTGTTACCTGTACAAGCAATTGCAGCAAGCAGCCAGATGCTACCCGGAAAAATTTTACTGGTGCGCCCAAGCTGCTAGATTCACACATGGGCAACAGGCCCTAGGGGCAATTTTGGAGGGGGGGGGGGGGTTGCTACATTCATATTCTTGAGGGGGGGAAAAACTGTTTTTCAAAAAGCGCCTAGCATCTAGCGCATGCGCAACAGGCCCAAGGGGCAATTTCAAGGGTGGGGGGATGTGCTACTACATTCCTGTTTTTGAAGAAAAGACGCTTTTTTCTCAAAGCGCTTAGCATCCAGTGTATGTTGGTCTATCGATTATTCATATGATTTTGAAACGTAGCCCTGTTGGTTTTTGAACATTTTCGAACACATTCTAAGTTGATTTCGGAATGTATCATAAGTTGAGTTTTGTATGCATGTGTACTATATGTGATGTTTCTGCCAGGAGAATCCCTGTTGCATCTAGAAATAAACTTTCCTGCAAACAAAAGGGGACAGCGCTAAACGAGCTGAGCAGAATAAAGCTGAACGGGTGAACGCCAATCGCTGTTTATTTATGTGGTTGACTGGGTTTGAGAATGATCAGTGTTGTTATAATTGCTTGTGAAGGCCATAGCTTCAGACAGCCAGAGTGGAAATAAACAACTAACAGGAATAACAGGTAAGAAAGATTGTGAGTTATCTTTTCGGTGTAGCCAAGAAATGAAATGTTGACAAAGTTTTTGGCCAGACCGTTACACTAGGAAGGGCGAGTTGTACAGTCCCCAGCTAGCAGGCTCGTAAATTCTATTGTAGGAGTAGCGCAGAAAACACGTTCTATGAACACCTAATAATGCCTAACCGGAGAATAAGCACAGGATAACTAAACTGGTGATTTTGGCAGGGTTAGTGAAGTTAACCAGAGAATAAGTTTTGGCACTGGCAGTAATAGTTACAGAATAACAAGATTGTTTGTTAGAACGAGGAAAGAGAAGAAATGGGGATATCACACAAATTACGGAAGAATATGACAAATTTCGTACCACTACCTTTCGATCTCGTGCTTGAGAAGCTGTTACCTGTGAATGAAATGTGAAACTATTTCCTAACATAAAGCTTTTTGCTTGTAGTAGACCTTGGTATCTGATATTGGTACTTTGTTTTGGAACAAATGGTCATATAATTCACAGTCTCGTTTACTTGGTGCATATTACAATTGCTGTAATATTAGACATTCCTATTTCGTTTTATCTAGCAGTGATAAAATAGACATAATCAGCTGAAGAAACCACACCTGTCTTAAGTACGATTTGTATTAACAGCGTTTTCAGTATTAGACAATGACATTTCATTTTCTCATGTAGCAAAACATTTGACAAACTTAGATGAGGTAATAGATTCTTTCCCAGAAATAAAAGCGCACCTTGTCAAGCTGTAGCAAATTTAGAGAGAAAAAAAAGGTAGGACTTAAGGATTGAAGGACTGTGTACTGTCTTGTCTTTTGTCTTCATTGGTTTTATGTATCCTATCTTTAATATATCACATAAGAGTTATTAGCTAGTAGGCAATAAATAGTGATAATTTTCTGATGAGTTCTTGGTTACAAATAAACCCATCCAGTATTAATTGTGAGATTTTTTACAAAAGAGAGAGAGGGGGGGGGGGCAGGATCCCAAACAACCCGACTGGAAACAGGAGAGGAACCACAGGACATTTTAATTTCCACTATCCTAAGTATAATTTGATGGCATCCATTACAAAATAAACACGTTTGAATTCGACAGAACGAAATACATTGACGTGCGGTTTGAAGAATGCTGTGTGAAGTGGCATGGCACTGCACTTCAGAACACTTAACACCAAATAACATAGCTTACATTTCCTCAAAAATGTAGGTTTTATGTATGAGACTCTTCAGAAAGACGTGCACTACAAAATGAATGTTTTTTGAAAAGGCTATTTAATTTTTGGCATCCTAACTCAAATGCTGGAGGAAAAGGGGGGGGGGGTCACCGCCACTATATAGCATTGCCACAGTTCGGAAATACGGTAGATCAAAGACTGATACACAGCAGTCTGAGTTGTAGTGGAGAGATGGGTAGTCTCCACGTGACCTGTGTTCACGTTTAGTTATCATGCTGTTTTCTCTTCGTTTATTGCTCTCACATTGAATGGAAACAAGACGGATTTCTGTAGCCGGGAGCTATAAAGTGAATTAAAATACATTCACATAATTATGGTAGGTTAAAATAAGTTATTAGTTTCAGATTTTATTTTATTTCTACCTTTCTGACAGTCGAGCATTATTTGTCTTGCAGAACTGTAAAGTTATTTTTGTCGGTTTGCTAAAGGCATTCAGATGTCAAGTGTTGAGTTTTCTGTATTTAGTTGAATGATTGCAGACTGCTTGGTCCTCATAATTTGTACATAAAAATCTGAAGTCTCCACTTTCTAACGTTCTGTGGAATTCCCTATATACTTTGTTTATAATTAAAGTTCTCTCTTTGTTAATGCAACTTTGAAGCAGTTGTTATTTCTAGTGTAAATTGCATTTGTTTTTAATTTTGACAGATTTGAATAACATACGAACCAGGGCAATTGATGCACTTTCTGGAGGGGAGCTTCAGCGATTTGCATGTGCCATGGTGTGCATACAGAAAGGTGACATATTTATGTTTGATGAGCCATCTAGTTACTTAGATGTAAAACAGCGCTTGAATGCTGCTGTTACAATACGCTCCCTTATGCATCCTGATAAGTAAGTTTATGTAGTGTGTGTCATTGTCTTCAACTAAAATGTTGCTTAAACTATTTTACTCAAATGTATGTATGTATGTTCATTGCATTAGTTGGATTGCATTCCAGATTCATAATTGTTGTGGAGCACGACCTGTCAGTCCTGGATTATCTATCTGACTTCATTTGTTGTTTGTATGGTGTGCCAGGAGCATATGGTGTGGTTACAATGCCATTTTCGGTGAGGGAAGGTGAATATATTAGTTGTAATTTGTTTTAGGTGTTTCTGTATGTTTTATTTACATAAGGAATAATGTTTGTATAGTTTGAACGATTATTTAATAATTACACACTAAATTAGCATGTAAACAAAATAAATAGTATAGCAAATTTTGTGGTTTTTAAGGGTTTTCTGGTGTTGTTAATGATAGTGAAGCTCTGGTAAGTTATTAGACGGTATGTTCCATGAGCAATACAAAGCTTGATTCTATAATTAAGTAACTTTTCAGTCTTACCAATGTCTTTAAAGCAAAAAGATGACGCGTGCATGTGAGGTGTGCTTGCTTGCATGAAAGAATGTTTGTGCATTTCTCTTCTTTTTTTCTGGTGAAGGATGTGGCTGAAAACGAATGTGTGCCTTTTAATTGTGTCTGTCTTCAACTTACCGTATCATCTTCTCCTTAAATTGCTTATATTCCGATCTGGAGTCTCCATTTCTTAATGTCTTTAAAATGTTTGACGTCTTCATATTCCATTTTATGCTGTTTCATTGCAGGAATAAATATTTTCCTTGATGGTTTTGTGCCAACGGAGAACTTACGTTTTCGGGATGAGTCACTTGTCTTCAAAGTGGCAGAATCTGCAACAGAGGAGGAAGTTAAACGGATGAACCATTATGAATATCCACCTATGTATATGAGAATGGGAAACTTTCATTTGAGTATTGAAAGAGGGCAATTCTCAGATTCAGAAATTCTAGTGCTGCTTGGGGAGAATGGAACTGGTAAAACTACATTTATCAGGTTGTTGGCAGGAAAGCTTCAGCCTGATAATGGTTCAGGTTAGTACTTAATACTGTGATCGCAACATTGATTTGTGCATCAAACATTAAATGAACTCCTCGTGAACATGAGAATGTTGTCCAACTCTAGGCTTGTGTGTCTGTTGTTATATTGAGTAAAACTGTTCTGGATACATGACAATATTGTCAAATTGTTGTCTAGACCATCATTTTGGCAACTGCTGAAAGTGGCCAAAATGTTGATCTAGTGTCAAGATGTAGTCATACACTGGAAAAATTTGATTGCAGGCAGAAATAGTGATTGATGAGTAAACAGGTGAAAGAAATGGAGTGAGAGCCGTTTGACTCTGGTCAGATAATTTTCTTACAGTACAAATCATATATTCTCCTACATTTGTATTTTTGTAGAGAAGATACTCCACAAATGGCAATTAAGTTTTGGTGTCAGTACACTTGTTACTTATCACCGAGATTGACGACAAATGTACATTTGTGTCATAATTTGACTGACTTGTACTGTGTTGTTTGTTTAATTTAAGTGGTAAAAGAGATGTTGCAGTGAAATGTATTACATGAATGACATAAATGAAGAGCAATTTCTATCATGCCTTTAGAAAGTTTGCTATATTATATTTTTGTGTAAACACAAGGGGGTTTTACTTCATCCAATGCAGTTGTAATAGTGTGTAAGGTTGCAGAAGTTATAAGTTTGACTACATGAAATCATGTGCCCTGGGAAAAAAATAAGTGGTTTACTTTGGAGCTGAGGCAACACTTTAACATTATTAATCATGTAATGTCACACTGTTAGGTTGAGATATCTCATCTGAAATATAGTTGGTGTGTGCTCTACCACCAATTTAGTACAAGCTCATACAGATGCAGAGGAAGCAGTGTTCAGGCTGTGGTTTAACTGAAATGGGACTTCGTTACTGGCAGTTGTAAATTCTTAAAAAAAAAGGGGGGGGGGTAGTGCTTTCCTCAAATTACAAGTGAATGCATGCACAAAGCTGTTGTGTTGAATGTTGTAGCTGTTATTCTGTAAGTTTAATAAATTTGGTTTTTACAAATGTGCCTTCCATGAAATAAACATTCTTTATGCATTTGTTTGACACCTACATGGCACCTTCTCTTGAGGCTCAATTTATTTCTTTGTGTGTGTCATTTATGCCTTAATTTTACAGAATGTCATTTTTCAGAAATTTTCATTCTCGTTGCTATAAATGCTTCTTCTACAGTGGGAACTAATCTATCTTCCCAATATGTGTTCCATGGCTTGTTGAAAATCCTAATAATGAATAGGTTGAGTTTTCAGCCAATGAAATGTATAGTATAATGTAGATTCAGCTTCTTTGTTGAGTTTTTGCTGAAAATGTTCCAACAGTTAACATCTAATGTTTCAATATTTACACTTTCCGTATTTGCTGTGCAATATGTTCTAATAAATTGTTCTCTAGCCAACTGTTAGAGAAACATTTGTTAGAACATATTGGGCAGCAAATTTGGAGAGTGTATATATTAAAAAATATTAAAATATATGTATTTGTATGTAGATTTTGGAATTTTGTCTTAAAAGAAATGCAGTGTGCATTCCGACTGGCCTTTTCCCTGTATATCACACATTTGACGTGACCAGTCTCCACACTGTAGTGCAGACTGAGAAACATACAGTTGAGTTCAACACAGAACTGGCAGTTTCTGGCTTTGGTGCTCCACTTGGCTCAGTGCCAGTAGACCGTGATCATTTCTTGGAATGGTGCTGCCAATAAACAGCTGTGCTCACTGAAGCCCCAATAGTGAGGCTAGTTGTCATCGCTTCTGTGTCTATGGAAAAAACACACAGTGGTCTCGGATCTCAGTAACACATTTTTTTCTACTGATGAGAGCAGTGACAAGCCTCCCTCAATCCCTCTTTGGTTGGCCTCTTCCATCTGGCAGAAAACTCCTTGTGGGATACAGAGTGCACATTTTATTTGTTTCCCTCCAACAATACTCAATCTTCAGTGGCCTCATTCTTGACTGTATGTCAAACCCGAATCTCCTTCCTGGTCCTCTACTGATCCTATTTCCCTAGGATGCACTCTTGTCAGCCTAACATAAGTTTCCTACATCTTAACAGCCTTATGTTTCACCTGTGGAGCAATTGGATTATCAGTGGAAGGGAATGCCTCAAACCTATTCATTAAAAGCATCAGTTTAGCCTTTTGACCATTTACAAACACCCTAGCCACTCACCACCCAGTGACTGTTTGATGATGCTAGATTGGGAATCTTATGAGACCACATGACAGTAAGAAAAAAGATCCCAAAACTGCCACACTCCATAGCCACATATACCTGGTGAAAGATACTTCTATAACTAGCCCTTGCAATGATGAAAATGTAGGAAAACTGCTAAACATGGCGAAAATGTAGTTTCTGATTGCTTTCACACAGAACCGTGTAAAATATTAAACCAGACCCAATACACAAATTTTATATAGTGGCTGTTTCTGTCGGTAATTAGTGCGTATTCTTGGAGGAATGATGCAATACTCTCAGGGTCCTTGTGGCTCTCTAATTTGATAAGAGTACTACAGTTAGTTATATCACCACAATCCTTGTTTTACTTTCCTCTTTATACGCATTAAAGTAATAAAATCTTCTGAAAATGTGCATGTTAACATTGTTTCAATGTAGAATAATTGCATTTAAATTGACAAAATAACTAAGTTCCTTACACCCAAAATTATTTAATTTACCTTGTGTATTTCATTAATTTTCTTTCAGGTTCAGTGCCCCAGCTACATATAAGTTACAAACCTCAAAAAATAAGTCCAAAATCACAGGGAATTGTTCGTCAACTTCTTCATGAAAAAATAAGAGATTCATACGTTCACCCACAGGTTAGTTTAAATTCCAGTCGCTGTTAGTTTTATCCTCGGTAATTTGACACTGTGCAGTAACTTTTAACAAGTAAAAAACATAATATGGAATAAATTCAAAATGGTGGTGGGTGGTGTTGGGTGGCTCCAGTAAAACTTTCTGAAGGTATTATTATTTCTTGTTGTAATACCAATTTCTCAACACTTGCTGTTGAAGTATTTTTTCATCCTGAAATAATTCCAGCAAGAGAATAGTTTTTAATATAGTGAACTGTACAATTAGGCAAGTGAATGTGGAACTCACACGTAAGTTACATGTGTTCACACATCTTACGGGTTTTGAGGCATTTGTTCCATTGTGAAACAGAACTGGGAACTCTTAGAGATAATAATCCTGAATCTGTATGAGGAATAAGTGAAGGTTCCTCCTACCCCTCTCTTCCATCTGGGGGGGGGGGGGGGGGGGACTATATTCTTCTGGTGCAAAATGGCTTTGAGCACTATGGGACTTAACTTCTGAGGTCATCAGTCCCTCTTCTGGTGCAAATTTTCTATTTATATTCTTGTTGGTAGTGTTGTATACACATACTACTGATCCTCTTTTCAAGAGGAAGTCCTGGTTCTCCTAAAGACGATAGGTAGTGTGTGCTCTGAACAGTTTTGTTCACTGACAAATATTATACCAATCTTGATACAAATAACTTTCCATGCCTTAAGTGAAAACTGTGACCCTACACTGTAAGGTTGTGCATCTTTTTTATGTAGACATAAGCTGTTTTGGGCCTAATTTACTGCCAGCATATAATCTTTACTACATTATTAAAATGATAACTGTGTTTCTCAGTAAATTCCTCCTTTACAAACAAACATTGATCTTCATTAAAATTGTTGTACTGTTCACTTGTAAAGAGCTTCCTTTCACTGTATTCAACTGAGGTGACTATAGTCATGGGATAATGGTATGGCGATAGTATTGTGTACGCAATGTTTAAAAGGGCAGTGTATTGGCAGAGCTGTCATTTGTACCCAGGTGATTCATGTGTAAAGATTTCCAAGATGGTTATGGCTGCATGATGGGAATTAACAGATGTTGAACAGAGAATGGTAGTTGGAGTTAGATGCCAGAGACATTCTACTTCAGAAATCATTCAAGAATTCAATATTCTGAGATCCAGTGTCAACAGTGTGCCAAGAATACCAAAGTTAGGCATTACACCTCACCACAGACAACATAGAGACCAATGACCTTTACTTAATGACAGAAGACATTTACGTAAAGTTGTTAATGCCAACACAAAAGCAACAATGTGTGAAATAATTGCAGAAATAAATGTGGGACGTACAATAAACATATCTGTTAAGAACAATGCAGCGAAATACGGCACTAATGAATTGGGCAGCGGATGACTGACATGAATGTCTTTGCTAACAGCACAACATTGCCTGCAGTGCCTCTCCTGCACTCGTGACCATACTTGTTGGACCCACGACAACTGGAAAACTGTGATGTGGTCAGATGAGTCCCAATTTCAGTTGGTATGGTTAGTGTGTGGCGCAGACCCCAAGAAGCCATGGACCCAGGTAGTCAGTAAGGCACTGTGTAAGCTGGTGGTGGCACCATACTAGCATGGGCTATTTTTACATGGAATTGAGTGTGTCCTCGGTAATGTTGAGCTACTGGAGACCATTTGCAGCCATTCATAGACTCAGTGCTCCGAAACGTCAATCAGATTTTTGTAGATGACAATGCGCAATGTCGCCAGGCCAAAATTTTTCATAGTTGGTTTGAAGAACATTGTGGACAGATTGAGCAAATGGTTTGGCCACCCAGATTGCCTGACACGAATCCCATCAGACATTTATGGGTCTTAATCAAGAGGTCATCCCCAGCTCATGGTCTAGTGGTAGCGTCCTCACTTTCCGTGCACTGGGTCCCGGGTTCGATTCCCGACGGGGTCAGGGATTTTTCCTGCCTTGAGATGACTGAATGTTGCTGTGTAGTCTTAATAATAATAATAATAATAATAATAATAATAATCCATCCCCATTACGGTCAGAAAAAGGCAATGGCAAACCACCTCCATTAGGACCTTGCCTAGTACGGGGCGGTGCGGGTCTCCTGCATCGTCCCCTACGCTCTGCGGAGTATGGGACCCCGTCATCAATCAAGAGATCAGTTTGTGCACACAGTCCTGCACTGGCAACATTTTCACAATTGTGGACGGCAGTAGAGGCATCATGGCTCAGTATTTCTGCAGGGGACTTTCAGCGACTTGTTGAGTCAATGCCACATAGAGTTTCTGCACTACACCAGGCAGAAAGAGGTCCAACACAGTATTAAGAGGTATCCCATGACTTTTGTCTCCTCAGTGTATGTCTCAATGAAATGCTTGTGGTGTAAACATTCTCCATGTTGTAAAGACATGAAAGGGGACAGTGTGGCTACTAACATAGAAACCCTTGAGTGCAAGGTCGCAAAAGACCAGTGGTGTTTACAGCATTCAATGTCCCCATGCAACCAAATATTGGCTGGTAATAGCAACATGGAGGTGGGACAGGAGATACCCTATTGTGAGAATATGGAGCGCAGTTGAACTGCTTAGTCGATGTGTAACCCACAACAGTGCTAGTGGTGGTGTTACAAAGCAGAGCAATGGCAATGACAAACAAAGCAAACATTGCATTATTATATCATCAACAACAACAACAACAACAGTTCTGAAGTTCACATTTTGTCAGAAAGGAACCCAAGGAATTTTGCAGAGTGAGAAATAATTGGCAGATGAAAGATTAGTGTTTCTGTAAGATGACTCTGTGGAATGTGTGGTGGTGTATACACGGTGCGTACATTGTACATGAGGAGTAGAATAATGATGATGATGTGTGGTTAACAAGTGAAAATGATATTGAAACAGGGGTTGAGCAATGCAGTTTATCATCCTTGTTGGACAGGGAGCCACAAATCTGGTCTGCAGTGAAAGGTAGTGAAGGGCAATAGTTGTTCAAAAATTGTGTACTAAACATAATTATGTACATGGAAGACCACATGCAGCATAGTAAAAAAAACATGTACGAACAGATTTTGAATAAGTCCACAGCAATATGACCATGTAGTGCATAAGAAGAATGATGGATATTAAAGGGAAGACAAGGTGCACTTGTTATAAAACTGGTGTTTGTGGATTTTAAGGATGCTCGATAAAATTTACAGCATGTGCATGATACTGACATACTACGTTATGCACATCAAATTGTATGTGACATAGGTTACAGTGATTTCAAGGGAACCAGTGGATACTTGCATAACTTCAAACAGTGATACAGATTACGAAAACTAAGACAACGAAATTTCAAACAAAGCATTAACTTGACAAAGCACAGGAAACTGTTGAATCGGCTCAAAACTTTTTAGATGAGGTAATCAAAATTATACTATCCTTCAGTAAGAAATTTGTTTCCACTCTGACTGATCTTGATTTGAAGAGGAAGTGCATATGAAAGGAACCCTGGGAATTAGAGGTACCAAGAGAGCTATTTCAAAATAAACTTAACATTAGTGCCTTCAACACATTTTGTATAAAATTATGCCGACTGTTAATCTGGGTAGTAAAGTGGCTGGTAAGTTATTTATTGTGCTGCGAGAAGTTGGATGTACTGCATAGATTCTTTCTCGTGTGCATTATCTTGCAAGGGCAGTACCGAATTTGCATGTCACAGCAAGTATGAGTGGGAAAATGGGTGTAATATAACTACTGCTATGGTATAGGCACTGATTTTGGCCAATAGCTGGCCAAAATAACTAACTTTTGCTTAATTCCTGGAACCACTAGACAAATTCAGCTTCTGGATGTCCCCCCCCCCCCTCCCCTCCCTCTGTGTCTATAAAATATATTATTGCAGTATCTGCAGCTACACCTTAAAGGGTAGACAGTTTCAGGATAAGCTCATGACAGTGTTTTGCATTTGGTTGCATGCCATCACGTTCCATCAGTTCTCATCACCCTGTTACACCAATACAATTCTATATGCATTCTTTAAAAGTGGAGAGTCCTGCACAGTTTGTAACTCACAAGGAGTTCCCCATCAATTGTGATGGTGTGGATCTTTGTGATTCCTGTGGCATGCTATTTTTTTTATTTGTTCTTCGTACTACAAGTTAATGCTCTATTTTGAACATTTCTTGAATGTCAGCTGTATCCATTTTGTGAAGTGTAATACATAGGAGGTTGATGCCTGCACCTCACAGGCACATTTTCTGTCACCCTCCTGATGCACATGATGAATCACTAGCAGCTAATATTTTTCCTGTCGTCATTGTTTACACAGTGCTTTCGTAGGAGGCTTATGAAAGATTGAGATTGTGACCTCGCACTCAAAGGGTGTCTTGTAATATTGCATCAAATGTCTAGATGAGATTGTTCCACTTAGAGTGCTCGCACATCTTCTGCAAAGTGCTTGCAGTCAGTGGTGGGAAAACAGCTCTTGCACAGGTACTTCAGGAAATGGGCCATAGCCTATGTGGCCATATACCACAGCAGAGTGCCTGTGGGCAGAGGGTTGGGTGAATGACTTGCACAGGTGACAGAACAAGGCACAACCACATTACAGTAGCACCGCATGCTGGTCAGCTTTTACTACCTGTGCATGTGAGTTTCTATGCCCCACAGGGCAGTGTTGGAGCGGCTCAATTTAAATGGTTGGTTGATTAAACTGATGTGGTTCTTAGGTGATTTCATTAAGATTCTTGCAGATGGGTCACAGTAAATTCGACAGTCTAGAAATGCTGAGAAATTGCATTGGAATGGCTCTCTTCAGTGAGTGCCAACTGAAGGGGAAAAGTTGTAAATTTACGAGTTATGCACATGGTGGTGGTGGTGGTGGTGGTGGTGGTGACTGTGGAGTACATGGCACTCCAGTGTTGTTATGCACTCCAGTGTTATTGTTGTTATGTTATACATGTCAGTGAACAGTCTCACAGTGGTCCTTATTTTGGCTGTAGTCAACTGAAACTGTTACTGTTTAAAGAGTGATACAAATTTTGATGAGCTTTGGGTACATAGCAGAGATTAAATCTAAGAGTTACAGAAACTGCTCTCAACATACGGACATTAATAAAGGAAACAACTCATCACCCTGAAGTTTATGGGGAAAAAAGACTGATTACTCAGGAATGTTTCTCCTGCAAACATTTGTTGAATTTTGAGAGGGGGGGGGGCACTCATTTTCTTTATTTAACTTCATTAAGGCAATGAGAATATAGTTGGGATGCTCTGTGAATGTAACTTTCATCCTTTGCTACATATTTATTTTCATCCTGTTGTTTTAATTGTGTAGTATTTGATGGTTTTAATATTTTATAGTAAAACAATGTTTTTAACTAAATATTGACCTTTCCACTCCTTGTATTTAACAGTATTTTTACTAAATTTGAGCATGTAATGGTAATGAGCAACCTGGTGGAGTGTACATACATTAAGGAGAAAAGTAATTACTCAATGAATAGTAAAGGTGTTCAGTCATTGAAAGGCAAGTTAACAAGGTGGAGAGCTTTGATAGCAAATAGTGTTTCTGATCTAGGGATCAGGAGAAAAGACAGTAGTTCTTTGACAAGTCCAGAATGGTTCAGCTTGGGTGTGGGGCTGAGATAGGAACAAATGTCCTAAAGGATTGAGGTTTTCAGTGGAGAGGTTAGCAGTAGTTCTCTGTGTCAATTTAGTTTCAGGTTTTGTCTAATGTAGGGAGTTTTGGTGATGTAACTTTCTGGGTGATATGATGGGTTGATGAAGGTTCGCTGGAGATAAGATAGGTAGTGGTGCTCAGAGGTAGGTATAGGTTTTCAATAAATTTGATAACTTTTGGAGTTAGTGTCTGGAGTTCTCTTCCACAGCCTCTTCCTGCAGTATCCTTCTGGTTGTTTTACTGTGAGGGAGCACTTGTGTAGCGATTGTCCATGGAGACAGAGAATTGTAGTTTTTGATGTACCATCACGCACAATGCAAGTGATTTCGGTGTGTGCCGTCCATTTAGTTCACTGGCCCACTTAGAAAGAGCATTATTTAAGCAATTGCAGGTGAATGCTCGCCCTATTCTTTCTCTTGTATTACTGTTGTCCAGCCAGTGTGTTCTGTGCTATGCGCAAGCAATATGTTAAGTGTTGCAATATAAAGTACTATATTCCATAAATTGTGTTTGTTCTTGCTATAACAGTTTCCTTCAATAAGGAGGGTGGCAGATCTTCTGGATTCAGTTGAGCATAAAGTTCTGGTATCCTGTCTTACTTCTCAGGGCCATAATCCTCACACTTGTCTAAAAGTTAAGCACAATAGGGGAAAAGAGAAATGGAAGGAGAATGATAAGCAATCTATGTAATTGTTAAGGTTTCCTCATAACCCCAGAAGTGTTAAATTTGGCCAGGAAAGTAGTACACACACACACACACACACACACACACACACACACACACACACACACACACACACACACACACACACACACAAAAATTATTTGGACCTAGTTCTGTATTGTAGAATTAAATGATGCCATATACCAGTCATACATTAAGCAGTATTAAATTTTTTTCAGAAAGTGTCATTTCTTGGAATGTGGTAGCTGATCTAGTCACTGGAACATTATTGAAAAAGATCTGTTTGATAGGTGATGGATGTTGGTTCCCTGGTGTGGGGAGGCATTGTATTGTCTGCATGTGCAGACTTTCTCTGTCTTGTTGGTGTTAAGAGGAATAACACCCATAGGTCAAGGACTGCAGGCTCCTTAATGCCTGCCCACATTGAGGTGTTACATTTGATGAGTCTTACATGCAGGCTTCCAGCTGTTGACTGCTTGGTCTTACCAGCAAGGTAACTGGATCTAAAAATTGTAGAGCATATTTGGCACCCCTTGGGGATATGAGTTGCAGGTTGTTAGCCAGTACAGAACAGATGCTCAGCATCTTCTCATTAGATTTGTTGTGCAAATAGCTTTTGGATCATGTTGTGCAGATAATATGGAAGATAGGCTTAATTCCTGTACTTTGTCTTTCACTGTTGAATGTACTTTCCTATTCTATTATATGATGTTTTTGTATGTGAGTAGGGGGCTGTACAGACGTATTATGGTGCATCTTGCCAAGGTACAAATTGTGTAAAAGGGTTGGTAGTGAACTCCTAACTTGCAACCTGTGTGTTCTGTGATTCAGGATTTGAAATTATTTTAATTTTTGGTCACTTTATGTATTGTATTATATTCCCTTTTTTCCCCCCTCCCATTGGTTGAAACAGGTATTGTAAAAAATTCAGAAAGTTATTTGCTTTACTCTTAACTAGTTTCTTGGCTGATGATAAATACTATATTTACCCAACTATTATGAGGTTTCTTCCTAAAGTCATCATTTCAAAAATACAGGCTCATTGTATATTTGCTGACAAATCTGAGGTCAGTGTTCTTATGTTTTGTAATGGCTTAGTGTAGAGGTTGCCTTACATTCATAGATGAAGCTTTGGTAGCTGTCACATGCAGGTTAGGCCATTTCAAAAGGGTTGGAGGGGTACAGTGGCACCAGCATGGCTGAATGTGAGGAGGGTAGTGGTGGAGGTGCAGAAAATTTTGTCATGCTGCTAACTATGATGCATCCTATGTACCTAGCTTTTTGTGAACATCTACACATTTAAACTGCTGTTCACTCGAATCTAAATGTAGTCTGAACTTAACTGACTTTGTGAATGAAAAAATACTCAGCAATGGTATACATTTAAACAGTGGACAAATAAATTCTAACATGAATATTTTCATATACAATGCCCAAAATGTGGCATAATACATGAAACAAGAAGTTCATCAATAGCACTAAACCAGCCACTGCTAGACAGCATTGTTACTTTCCAAGGTTTGTGACCAATGATGAAGAGCACTATTAGCCCAAAGTGGTCAGACTTCTGCCAATTCAGCAGAGGGTAACGTATTATTATTGTTATTCAGTTTGCATAATGTTGCAAGAATGGGAAGTTGTAGCATTTTATCCTGGATGCAAATCACAGCAGTGACTCTTTTGAGAAACATAGAGCCAAGCATGTGCTGCTGACAAATGGCTCGTGCAGACAATACAAAACTAACTTTAAGTTAATGGTTATTCATGATGCAGAGGCCACAACTGTGCAGCATGAAGCAAATTTGATGTCACAAAGTGAAGGTGCTGCCAAATGAAGAAAGTTAGTTCTCCATGTGAAACTTTCAGGGGACCAAATTGGGAAAGATTTCATTAATTAGAGAACCTGGTTGTTCATTAAGTCAGCGAGAGACCCAATTAAGGATTCAAAGTTATTCAAGAAATAATGTGAATAAAGTTGCTGGAGGTAAAGAGGAATTTTCTGACTGCATACTTATCAGAGTTCAAAGCGAGTACAAGCTGATGTTTGACAATGAAGAGGATGGGACTTATGCACTGGTGCAGAACAACACTAGCCCTGTGATTTACTGTGGCTTTTGATGAAAAACCATTGCATATCATCATCATATAATCTATCTAGGAAAACACAGATGTTTATTATGGGCAATGTTAACTTTTTAGGCAGACGTTAAGATACTTTAATTACACATTTTAAATTTGATTTGTCATAACACACAAAAATAAAAATTTCTCAAGGCGTCCCTTTAAAAAAAGGGATTGTCTGATATTGTCAAATAAATATGGCATGTGCTTTTGTGTTATAAATAGTGTTTATATTGATTCTTACATATTTTCAACTAATTTATCCTTACGTATTTTAAACTTCAAGTTTATAATCGTGAACTTTTTGTTCCAGTTTGTGACTGACGTCATGAAGCCTTTGAGAATGGATGATATAATGGATCAGGAAGTTCAGAACTTGTCGGGAGGAGAACTGCAGCGTGTTGCTCTAGCACTTTGTCTTGGTAAACCTGCTGATGTTTATCTCATAGATGAACCATCAGCATATCTAGATTCTGAGCAACGTCTTGTGGCTGCAAAAGTTATTAAAAGGTAAATTTTTCTATAGAACCACTTCGTTAGGAACAGAATAGTGCCATTTTCATCAAGACTGCCCCTGGGAAGGGTGATATGAGTGCTGTCATTGTCTATATACACAAATGATTTGGTGGACAGGGTGGGCAGCAATATGCAGTTGTTGCTGATGATGCTGTGGCGTATGGTAGGGTGTCAAAGTTGAGTGACTGTTGGAAGATACAAGACGACATAGACAAAATGTCTAGTTTGTGTGATGAATGGCAGCTAGCTCTAAATGTGGAAAAATGTAAGTTAATGTGGATGAGTAGGTAAGACAAACATGTAATGTTCTGGTACAGTATTAAGTGTGTCCTGTGTGACACAGTAAAGTTGTTTATATATCTGGGCGTAACATTGCAAAGCGATATGAAATGTAATGAGAATGTGGGAACTGTGGTAGGTAAGGTGAATGGTACACTTTGGTTTATTTGGAGAATTTTAGGAAAAAAGTGGGTCATCTGTAAAGGAGACTGCATTTAGGACACTGGCGCGACCTGTTCTTTAGTACTGACTGCTTGAGTGTTTGGGATCCGTACCAGGTCGGATTGAAGTAAGACATCGAAAAAATTCAGAAGCAGACTGCTAGATTTATTATTGGTAGGTTAGAACAACGTGCAAGTGTTTTGGAGAAGCATGGGGAACTAAAATGAGAATCCCTAAGGGAACACGACTTTCTTTTTGAAAAATTCTATTGAGTCAATGTAGATAACCAGACTTTGAATCTGACTGCTAAAAGATTTTACTGCCACCAACATACATTGGGTGTACGGACCCTGAAGATAAGATAGGAAAAATTAGGGCTTGTATGGAGGCATATAGATAGTCGTTTTTCCCTTGTTCTGTTTGTGAGTGGAATAGGAAAGGAAATGACTAGTAGTGGTGCAGGGTACTCTGTGCCATGCACTGTATGGTGGCTTCTGGAGTATCAATGTGGATGTACTTGCTATAGTTGTAATAAAATGACCTTATCATTTTTGAGACCAGAGATGTATTAGTTGTGCAATATAAAATGTCACTTTGTGCATGGATTGTTCTCTGATAGGTTAATATAAAAAAAAAAAAAAAAAAACTGCATGTGCGCGCGCGGGCAAGCTCGCGCACACACAAAATTCTATTCATTGTTAAGTGGTTATAACTACTCATTAACACTATGTTTTTAATGCTTAACTGAGTCTAGTAAGGCAGTTGCCATAGATTTAAACTATGAAATCAGCAGCACTAATATCTCTTTCGTTTTCTGCAGGTTCATACTCCATGCTAAGAAAACTGGTTTTGTGGTTGAACACGATTTCATCATGGCCACTTACTTGGCTGACAGAGTCATTGTATTTGAAGGAGCACCATCGATTGAAACTGTAGCACACAGTCCACAAAACTTATTGGCTGGAATGAACAGATTCCTGGAACTTTTAGGCATCACATTTAGGAGAGATCCAAATAACTACAGACCTCGAATCAATAAAAACAACTCTGTAAAGGTATGTGTTGAGAGTTGATCATAACTAAAGGAGTAAAATGCTGTTAACCTGAATAATTGGGTTGTCTGTACCGATTTTGGTTGTATCTTGTTATAAAACAAATTCTTACACAAGTTGAATTTAATGTAATTTACTTTTTTCATTCTTCACTGAAATTTAAAATGGGATGTTGATTAGACTAACTTGTGGCTATTTTTTGTGTTTGTGTGTGTGTGTTTGTGTGTGTGTGTGTGTGTGTGTGTGTGTGTGTGTGTGTGAGAGAGAGAGAGAGAGAGAGAGAGAGAGAGAGAGAGAGAGAGAGAGAGAGAGAGAGGGGGGGGGGGGTGAGAGAGAGAATTTAAAATGGTACATTTATTAGATTAATTTGAATTGATTAGACTAACGTGAATGGGCGTGGTGGTGGTGGTTAGTGTTTAACGTCCCGTCGACAATTAGGTCATTAGAGACCGAGTGCAAGCTCGGGTTAGGGAAGGATTTGGAAGGAAATCAGCCGTGCCCTTTCAAAGGAACCATCCCGTTATTTGCCCGAAATTATTTAGGGAAATCACGGAAAACCTAAATCAGGATGACTGGAGACGGGATTGAACCGTCGTCGTCCTGAATGCGAGTCCAGTGTGCTAACCACTGCGCCACCTCGCTCGGTTGAATGGGCATGACACGCAGGACTATCCTTGGGATATAAAACCCACTAACTCAAAAATGAAATGAGATTCTGTTCTCAGTTTTAAATAAAATTTCATTCACTGCACTGTATGAGGAAAGCAGTGTTTATGCATTGCGTTTTTACCTCTGCAAACTCTTTAGAATTTTGTGCAGTGTTTTACTTAATTTAATGCAGTGCAGTAAGTATGATGAATAACGGAAAGAAATTAAGTTCTTTATCAGGTGAAAATATCAGACTGTAAATTGTTAAAAATCACTTTTTTCACCTAATACTTAAAAAAAAACGGATGATAAATATTTTATACTGGCCGGAATGCTATCTCTTTGGTGCAGGCACCAACATTTGGTGAGTGGCGCAGTTGTATCAAAAGCTGCCTCAGTATGTAATACAAAAAGAACATCTCTAGCATCAAAAAGGTTAAACTGTGGCTGTAACTTTTAGAAATGTCCAGAAAATCATTGATTGGACTAAGGGACCGAGCGAGGTGGCGCAGTGGTTAGCACACTGGACTCGCATTCGGGAGGACGACAGTTCAATCCCGTCTCCAGCCAACCTGATTTAGGTTTTCTGCGATTTCCCTAAATCGTTTCAGGCAAATGCCGGGATGGTTCCTTTGAAAGGGCACGGCTGATTTCCTTCCCTAACCTGAGCTTGTGCTCCATCTCTAATGGCCTCGTTGTCGATGGGACGTTAAAAACTAACCACCACCACCACCACCACCACCACCACCACCACCACTGGACTAAGGAAGCACTGTATTTGAGAGCTGTCTTCCTCCCTTGGTCCGAGTGTCCATATGCTTTGTTTATATCCTATGATACTGGTTCAGATATGTTAATTGTATGTTAGCAGAAAAGGCTAGGCTGTTTACATTTAGTTATAGTCTATTGCTAATCTTTTCGACAAAGCAGCTGATTAATTACGGATTTGTTTATTAATGAAAAAAATTGTGTATGTTGAAACTAAAGTTCTTTCTAAGAGGTATTTCTTTTGACTTTCAGGACACTGAACAAAAGCGAGCTGGTCAGTATTTCTTCTTAGAAGATTAGCAGCTATACAGTATGTTGGAATCAGCACTACAGATGGCAATGGCAGAACGCTTGACTAGTACATGCATTGTGAACTGACTTAATGCTTTGTAATATTAGTTCTGAGGGTTTGTTGGAAAGCAGACTCTGCAGGCAGATCCAAAAATAATCATCATAACAAAGAGAGGTGAACCACTGCTGTGAAGTAACTGAATTATGAAAATATCTTCAGCCTGCTTCCTTCTTCTTCCTTCTGAATTGCTGCCTCTGAACTATTTCTCTCTGAATATTTAAGTTTTGATTGTGCGTCTTCCACAGTATGACACTCTTAATGTTGTGGAGATATTCAGGAGATGTATTAGTTCTGGACGGCATGTCACTGTAGCTGACATTGGAAGTTTTCAGTGGCTGTGGCGATGTCCTGCTTCTTTATAGTATGAAAATAAATAAAACCTAAATATACCTGTATTCTGTAATCAAAATGTGCACATGTTAAACATGTGGTACTTCATAACAGATTTATTTTGAATAGAAGGTTCTTGAGGAAAGAGTATATTAAATGTAGGCAAGACGCCAAGCTTCCAACAATATCCCCGACTGTCGTTGTCCAGAAAGAAACTGGGAGATAATGAGAATCCACATATGTAAAAAATGTAGTGGTGGCTGTTGTGAAGAGATTAGATGATGTCACCTGCAGCATCAGTGTAAATGAGTAAAATGGAGTGCAGCGAAATACATAAACTGTGTGTCTATTGATGTCGTTAATGCACATTCCAATTTCTGTAACATCGTTAATGACTGGGCACCAGTAATTTGAGTGTTAATCAAAATCTCTCTCTGCCAGGTAGTACCTGGCGCTTATTCACAAGACCGATTTCAGTGTAAACTCGGCATACAGGTGCTATCAGTATGTCATTTGTATCTATTGATCGCAATAATATGTTTAACAATTGTGTTCTTAGCAAAGGAAAAGAAGAATATTTTTGAAAGCTTGAAATTTTATCAGAATGTAATGAAAGTTTGATTGGAATAATTCACAAACTGCACATCTTGTGGCACAGCAGACTATATGTTGCCAATTCATTCAACTTGGCGTTTTGACTGGTTACATTGAATTTATATTGTTTTTATGTATTATTCTTAGGGTGTACTGTTCAGCCACCTCTTTTTTTTATGTTCTTTCTCGTTTACTTGCATAGTACTGTTCTATTTGCAGTACCCCTTGCGACTTTGTATTGTTTATTTAATCTTCACTGGTTTTTGTATTGAAAGTATGTTGAATAAGTGTCTTATTTGCTCCTCTCTCTATATTTTTTTGTTTATTTAGCAGACTGGATACCTTCTGTATCAACACTTTTGTGTTCTTTTTTCATCTGCGTGGAAGCATTTCACAATTCACAAAGCACAGTTTTCTCACATGTTTGTTAGTAACAAGCATGTGCAATGTATTAATTATATATTTCTTATGTAAGTTAAGGAGATTTCAAATGATACCATTTATTTACAGTTCACTGATGTCTCTTACTTGTCACTACCGTTATCAACAGTTTGGTCCATAAAGGTATAAGTGGCACAGCTGTCCTTTATACTGTCTCACATTAGCCAGTTTAGAGCTTTCCAACAAGCCTTTGTCATGTGTAATTTACAGTCGATCACACCAATGTACTAGTTTGGAAATGATTTCTTCAGTTGGTTATCGATATAACTCTAAAACTTTTGATGTTAAAAACTTACAGTTTATTGCTGTATGGTATTAAAATAGAGAAGAAGTGTTGAGAGATTTGTCAGCAAGAGCCCTGGAAAATGATCCAGAATGCATGCTGTATTAGGTTTGTAATGGTTTGTAATGGTTTGTAATGATTTGTAATGGTTTGTAATGATTTGTAATGATTTGTAATGGTTTGTAATGGTTTGTAATGATTTGTAATGGTTTGTAATGATTTGTAATGGTTTGTAATGGTTTGTAATGGTTTGTAATGATTTGTAATGGTTTGTAATGACTTGTGATGTGTCTGAATGTACGAAATTGAACTGTTAAGATTTTTAAAATACAGTGGAATAAAGTATTCTGTTCATAAAAATGTAATAGTTGGTAGAGTTTGTTTTCTTGTTTGTTTGGTTTTTTTTCTAGAAATAATAAAACCCTCTTCCTTATCATATTCATCTAATTGGAGATATTTAAGTGTGATATAAAGCACAAGTTCAGCGCAGAGAGTTTTATTAATATTGGTTGACATTACAATTCTGTTTAAATTTAAAATGTAGTGGTATATTAACACATGCAAACTACAGGTGTGTTCAAATTTGAAGGCAGGGTCGTTGGTGAAATTAAACACTTGCACTGAAAGTACATTTATTACTGACACCAATGTACAGCCAGAACAAGAGCTCAATTTGCATACAGTGTGTGCAGTTCTATATACAAACACCGAATATTCCAGGAAGCTGGTATTTATAGAAACATTGTATATTTCAGAATACACAAACATAAGACATTTTGAGAACCTTCCAGAAATGATAATACTAAATAAATGCTGGTTGTCGGGTTCACACTGCCGACCCACAGCACACCAGCTAGCAATGCTAACCACTGTGCTACACTGTGTGCACATCAGCTGGTGCATTGCTTCCTCTCCAGAAAGTACAGTGACCCACTGTTCAATGTGGTCCACTGGAGCCAATTGCAGCATCCCGTATCTAGATCTCGCTAGTTGTCCTCTGTGTGGCAGTGCTGGCAGATCCTTGCGTTTCAGGTTGACGCTTCAGTTCTTTGAATCTCCCGTAATCGATCTGTGTGTCGGCACTGTAGTAGGGCATCATAAGGAGGAGATGAATGTTGTCTCTCTGCTTCTGTATTTTTGATAAAGGATCATAATCCTTGACATCATATGTAACATCTGAGAAGCTGTGGAGAGTACAATACAGCCCAATGTAGCACTTAAGTAACTTTTGGAATAGTCCTACATTCTGGAAAGGCATAGCAATCCTGGGCTGTATCTCATTGGTTGGTGCTTGGCTCTGTAGCACTCTGTCCTGATGGCCGTCCAGGGTCCGTATACAAACCAGCTGTGTTGTGCCTTAGTCCTGGTGATGAAATGTTACACACAGTCAATATGGGTATCATCCATTTGAAATGGGAATGGTGTATCCATTGTGATTTCAGCCTTGCAACCATGGAGCAGAATGAATCGTGTGAAGCTTGTGATGTTTTCCTTCATTGTGTTGTATGAAAATGTCACGGCTGGCAGTGATATATTCCAATCTCTCTGGTAGACATCAGCATACATAGAGAGTGTATCTGCCAACGTCTTACGAAAACATTATGTGACACCATTCCTCTGTGGAAGGTAAGCGGTTGTCTTTCTTTGGGAGGTGATGCAACTTGAAAATCTCAACTGGAAAACTTTTGAAATCGATCACCACACGGGATGTTCCATACCTCAAAATGTCATCAAGGGACTTTGAAATTTCTGGAGCTTCGACAGTTGGCACAGCTTCAGTTAGTGTAGTGGGTTAGGTAGTCAGTGTAGACTATCCACTGATTCCTGTTCGTGGAGTTCAGGATACTCTCAAGGCGTAGATTCCAATCTGGTAAAATTGTGCTGCTGTAGATTGGCTTGGTATCGGCTGTCCTGGAGGTAACAAGATTCCTTTGTTGTCCTGTCTTACAGTGGCTTACGTACTGCCTAATGGATTGGTAGAGATCCGACCAGTGCTACCTGCATCTTATTTTGTCCAGAATCTTAATGAATCTGTGGTGACCAGATGCTAGAATGTGTTGGAGAAACTTCAGGACATCTGACCGTAGATGGATTGGGATGATGATGCAACCTTTTCTGCCCCATTCCATCATAGTTCCTCATATACAATGCTGTGTTAATTGACTGTAAGTCTCCTGTGGTTGTTGGTTAGTTCTCTTTAAGGTTTTTATGGTTTTTGGCAGTGCTGTCTCTTCCCATTCTTTAGCAATAATCTCATTTAATGGCATGATGACTGAGCTATAATCCACTCTGCTGTTTTGCCAAAAGATTCCTAGAAAAGTAGTCAGTGTCCGCGCGTTGTCTCCACTTTTGTAAACAATTGGGACTTTATACTCCTGAAGCTGCAGTGCTCATCTCGCCACTTGACCGAACGTATTTTTAGGGCTAGTCAGCAAGTATAGAGAATGGTGGTCATGCACAGTGGTGAATGGTTTGAAAAATATATATACTGTCAGAAGTTGATGTCTCAAACAACTGCAAAGGACTCTTTCTCTGTTGTAGGATAAGTTTATCTCAGACTTAGAGAGTACTTTGGAGACATAATCTACCACCTTTTCAGCACCTATGAGTTTATACTAGAATGACTCCTATTCCAAAACTACTAGCGTCTGTGTGTAGTAGTCTCAGCTACCTCGTCATACATAGCCAGAATTGGAGTTGATTATAGTGCCTCTTTAAGGAAAAAGAAATGTCTTCCTTGTACATCCTCACAGGAAAATTTGGCACCTCTATGCAGTAGTTCTCAGAACACACAATATCAATGTGCTGAGGAGTTGAAAAATCTGTGACTGCCCTTATTTTCTGGGTATCAAGGCACTCCTTCACCATTCACGAGCCACACCTCGATTTTTATTTTTTTGTGACGAAGAGGCTCTTTTTTGGACTCGAGCAGAGATTTGCAATGTGTACACACTTCAACATGGTTGTTAGCTGATGTAGATGTTCTTCAAATGTCTTTGAAAGAATGACATTGTCAGCCAGATAACAAAAATGTGTCGCATCCATTTAAGGTGTTGAAGCAGGTTGTTTTTTGTAATGCTCCAGCAACCTTTTAATGTATGTGCTCCAAACAACATAACTTTAAACTCTTGGAGGCCATCAAGAGTTAAGAAGACAGTTTTTTGCCTGTCAGCCATGTTAATGTCGATTTGCCAGTAGCCTTTCTTTACATCCACAGTTGAGCAGTACTTTGCTTCTGTAAAGCAGTTGAGGGTTGTGTGACAGTGGGTTGTCATCTTCCTTCCTGATTTTGTTCAGTCTGTAGTCAACCCAGAAACTGCATGTGCTGCCTTTCACAAGAATCATAGGAGAGGACCAAGAAGACTCACAAGTTTCAATGATGTCATTTTGCAGCGTGTTATTCACTTCCGTATTATCTGTTGTTCAGCTGGGGACAGCATATGCTAGTTTTGGCTAATTGGTGGATGTTTTGAAGTGGTGATATATTTTTCCATGGACCACTTCCTCTGTCTTTTCCCCACTCTTCGTTTGAACACATCTGGGAAATGGACGGGACAGAGCAGCCGTCACTCAAGGATGTTATTTCCCTGTAAGGCCAGATCCTGTTGGCAGATCAATAGTAGCTTTATTCCTGTGTTGTCTGTAGAGCTAGCTAAACACAATTCTTAGTTGATGACACTATGGTGCTGTTGCTGGACTTGTTTGGCCGTCCCTGTGCATGTACCTTGAGGGGAGAGTTGGAGCTGCTCATTACAGTGAGTCAAAGTTCTCCATGGCTGCCTATAGTCCTTATAATCGTCAGTGGCATCCACATCTGTTTTGAGAGTCTCAGCAGCTCCTTGCAATCAACAGGATTTAACTGAACATCTCAATTGGAACTGCTATTTTATCTAAAACTGACGTGAGACTGTGGCTGTGTACAGTTAATGTAGGTTGATTCTTACAAAGAAGACAGCAACCAGCCACTATTAATACTGCTATTTATTTAAGTAAATAGCACCGTAACTGGTTTCAAACTGACAAGTTCATCATCAGACAGAAAGAAGAAGACTGCAACCAGGCACTATTAATACTGCTATTTGTTTAAGTAAATAGCAGTATGAATAGTGGCTGGTTGCTGTCTTCTTCTTCATAAGAATCAACCTACATCAATGCGAACTCATTTTGATGATGATAATGCCTTAAGTGGCGACTAATGCCCCAGAGCAGTTGTTGTGTGAGCTTCTTGGAATAGTTTCGTCAGTCTGGAGCTCTGATTTTCCTGTCTATGCCTGTGATGCCTGCAAGAAGCCTCATCTAGAACGTCACAACTACCTTACGATAAAACGACAAATTCACTGGTAGTTAGTATTGCAATACACGTTCCTACTGGCTTGACATGCTTCCATTTGTGACTTTCTGCACAATGACTTTCATATTATGGAGTATATTTTTCTTTATTTGATGATAAGCATCTGACACTAAAGAAAAGGAAGCCCCTGATCAGACTAACACCTGGACATGTTGGCCACCAATGACAACATTAGCGAGATTTCCTGACATCATGGTAAGTATCGTCTGTGGAGGATTTTCCTCTTTTGCAGCCTCACTTCCATATGTGATCCCCATGCTTAGCTTTCCTGAATTCAGCAGCTGGTACCACAGTACAGAGACAGGAAATGGGTTTGGTGTACTGCAAAGTGACCTTGTACAGAGTATGGCAGTAGGCTTCTTCCTGCAGGTCAATAATTGTCTGCTGCTGCCATATGATTACAATTACAGAGATGGTTGACATCCGACTGTGTAGTTGTTAAAAACTTCCCTTCTTTTTCTGCAGTAGTGTACAACACATCTAGGGTGACCACTGTGGAAACTACCTGGCATTTTTGTCCTTGGCCCTACTAACACTTTCTTCTGTGGGGGCATGATATTTGGCGGTGGAGTTTGTTGTACCTGTGTTGGTCAGCTGTTGGGCCATCATTTGATGGCTGTTCTTGGTGTGTTCTGCTGATGGCAGAGATTGTGGCTAAATAATGATCACCTCTTCTTTAACATTCTCTATTTCCTACCAGGTCAACATTCAGGGTACTATCTCCTGTGTACTCTGCCCAACATTTCTTGGTACCATACACTCCTGTTTGTCTTCTCCTACTATCAGGCATGTGAAAAAGATGAACTTGTGGTGGTCTTCTAGAACTGCCATAGGGGAATTCCTCTGCTATGACATACTTAACCAGAAGAGTCTGGTACATGTCTCTTATGACTCCTTTTATCAAATGTAAGATTTTGTCTGCTTATATCATGTTGGGATTCATGATGTGTCACAGAGCCAAAACATCCTGTATGTACAGCTGTCATTTCCTGAAGACGTTATGCCCTGTTCTTGAATTTTTCTTCCACTAAGAGGACTAGCTGTGAATTGTTACCAAAAATTTTCTTTTAGTTCAGTCTGGAATTTGTCCCAGCTATTGAGCTGCTTTTTGTTGTTCTCAAACTGCTCTGGAGTGTACCATCCAAATAAAAGTACTCATTTGCCAAAAATGATTTCATCTCACCTGTTGTATTTGGTAACTCGGCTGAAATCTGTCATTTCGTCGGATACTGATAAAGCACCGATGGATGCCTGATGTGCAGCCGTTGAATCCATCTGTTGCCTTAGGAACACTGTACTGCTTGTATTCCGGTTCCTGTCCATGTAGGTGACTGCTTCTATATTATCCAATTGGCACTATGGTGATGTAGATGTTTAGAAGTACCCACTGTCTCCATCAGACAATGTCACATCTAAATCACAATCAAGTCCAAATCGGAAGGCAGGATTGTCATTGAACTTCAACATTTAGTACTGAAAGCATGTTTCTTACCAACACTAACATACATCCAGAACAGAACTGAAGTCTTGGCAGTGTGTGCAGCTATCTACAAAAACCTCAAATATTCCAGAATGCTGGTAATTATACAAACACTGAATATTCCTGAATATAAAAACATAACAAACAAGATATTTCAAGAACCTTCCAGAAATGATAAATGGTGTGATAAATATTAAATAACAAATAATTTCTGAGGGTCGGGTTTGAAATGGTGACCCACAGCATGCCAGCCTGTGACAGTAAGCACTATGCCACACTGTATGCTCAAGAGCTTGTGGAAATATGACTGTTACTAAACTGTCATCTAGTTGGTGTGATGAATGACAGTTGACTTTAAATGTGAAAAAATATAAGTCAATGCGGATGGATAGAAAAACCAAACCTATAATGTTCGAAAACAACATTAGTAGTATCCTGCTGGACACGGTCATGTCGTTTAAATATTGGGGTACAATGTTGCAAATCAGTAATGAAATGGAATGTGCATGTGACAATTGCGGCAAGGAAGGTGAATGGTCGACTTTGGTTTATTGGGAGACTTGGGAAAGTGTAATTAATCTGTAAAGGAGACCGTCTATTATTCTTGATTACTGCTTGAGTGTTTGGGATCTGCACAAGATCTGAATAAAAAGAAGACATCTAAGCAGTTCAGGGTGGGCTGTTAGATTTGTTACGGGTAGGTCTGAGGAACATGCAAGTATTAAAGGAGATACTTCAAAAACTCAAATGGGACTGTCTGGAGGGAAGGAGATGTTTGTTTCATGGAACACTATTGAGAAACTTGAGAGAATAAGCATTTGAAGCTGACTGCAGAAAAATTCTTTTGCTGCTAACATACATTTTTTGTAAGGACCATGAAGATGATATACAAGAAATTAAGACTTGTATGCATTCATATGAATTGTCACCCCCCCCCCCCCCCCCCGCCCCGCCCCCACTGTTTGCAAGTGGAAATTACTACTACTACTACTACTACTACTACTACTACTACTAGTAGTAGTAGTAGTAGTAGTACAGGATACTTTTTGCCATTCACCGTATTGTGGCTTGGAGTGTAGGGATGTAGATGTAGATTGAAGTCCATCACAAGTGTCACATACAATTGAAGAGTAATCTAATGGAGTTAAACAGTTACTACTCGCATTTAACTCTTCAAAAGTTGTCAGTAGGGAAGACGCAACACTGGTGTTGCATTCTGTTCCACTTAACCCAAAAGTATTTGTCCTTGGCCTCAGTTACAAGAAGAGATCTACTTTAATAATTCTGCTGCATTTGTCCTTAACTTCCTTTTACTCTATAGGAAAAGACAGAGCATTAAGACACTAAAGTTCAAATGGCTCTGAGCACTATCTGACTTAACATCTGAGGTCATCAGTCCCCTAGAACTTAGAACTACTTAAACCTAAGTAACCTAAGGATATCACACACATCCACATCCAAGGCAGGATTCGAACCTGCACAGTTCCATACTTAAGCGCCAAGAATCACTCGGCCATAAGACACTAAAGGTAAATGTGTCACATTTACCAGTGGATAAGTTTATTACATTATTTAACCATGCTATTATTGATAAGGTTATCTGATATTTAATTTTATAGTATATGCATATAAAACTTTAGAATATTTTTGACTAGCCATGTACTCACCGTTGCCAGACAATGCGTTATTACCTAACGATAAAGGACAGCTGTTCTGCTGAAATTTGTGGTAGGTTGACAGTGGTATATTTGTGACAATTCTGGACCAAAGAGCATATTTTTTTCAAAAGTCTCAGATTTAAAAGCAAGATTTTAGTTTTGCTGTTTCCCCTATTTAAAAATTTTCATTTATTTAAAAAATAAATTCATTTAATTAAAATTTAATATTGGAAAAATTTAATTAAAAAACAACTTCTAAAATTTATGCAGATTCAATAACAAGAATTGAACGTTGTTTATTTTTTACTTAGATAAATAAAATTTAAGCCAGCAATTTTCTATATTTTATCATCATCTGACAAGATTTTGGTATATCGATGGGGAAGAGTAAGTTTATATTTATCATCTAAAAGTAATAAAACTTTCTGGCCGTATTTGGTTATCAAAATTTCAGCTTTTGAAATATTGCAAGAATTTTTTTTCCATCGCCGATAATTTAGTGAACACTTCTGCATAACCGTTATTTATTACTATAACTGTTAAGTTCACTTACGAAATTTTTAACGAAGTAGTTCATGCTCATTTTATTTTGCTTTTAATTATACAGCAGTGTGTATACGCTGCGGGACAACAGGGAAATAACGGAAAAATCCTGGAATTCTTTTATCCTGGAGAAAACTGGGATTTTTTAGGAGCCTGAGAATTTTTCATTGAATCTTCAGGTAAATTTTTGTAACTTTTTGACTCGTAACAACTGATGGTCTACCAAAGAATTTTACTGTATTCCGCTACTGCAGCAATAAAACGTAAACGAGAGAATAAAACCAAAATAAAACTTATGTTGCAAAGGAAATGCGCCATTTACAGCAACAATACACAATGAACACACAAGTGCCTGTCAAAAGCAAGGTGTTTCAAAGGCTTTAGGGCGAAGGCTATGGAATATCAGTTATCATAAAGCCGGGTTCGCACACGCAACGAAAGTATCGCCACAAGTCAAGTCATTCTGAAGTGGCGCTGTGAGCTGCCGTTCACCCAGGATGCCACAAATTCTTCGTAATTGCGCAGTTTGCAAAATGGTGTCACCTGTATCAGCTGATTAAACGGCTGTACATATTACCACATAAAATGTTTTGGAAACATAATAAATGTAAAATATTACTTACCAAAATGTTTCTCGTCTCTCTTGTCTCGACTACATGTTTTAAGAACCGGTCTTCAGCTCCAAACCAAGCAAGGCTGGGTTTATAAATACCGTCTGTAGACGCACCACTCTTAAGTAATTTCAGTACTTTTTTATGTTCATTCATGTAAGCATTTCGAATTTTTAACTTTGTTGAACCTACATCAATTCCAGGTACATATTCAAGCATACTGTTTGCTGTTTCAATTAATGCAGCATCTCTCAAATTTCTGTCTTTGTACGATTCGCTTTTGTGGTTCCAAAGGCATTCTCGTTCTTGATACACCTCAAAGAATCTCATAATTGTCGCTGTTGACCACTTTTTCGACATATTAATATATGCTGTTAATAGCAAATGCACAAACAAAAGCACTATCTGCGAAGGAATACGTACTAGAAAGGTTTGAATCCAGCCGCGAGGTAGCAATCGAATGAGGTTATTCGATTGTGGAGAATGCAAAATGGCGTAACAAAGTAGATCCAAGTTCAACTTTTTGTGGCGTGACAAAAGTTGCGCTTCTTAAATGGCGCCACCGAAGACTCAGAGTTCACACATGCAACTACAAAGCAACTGCAGTTCCCCATTCGCAGTGGCGATACTTTTGTTGCCTGTATGAACCCGGCTTAACAGCAAACTGCTTCCGATGAGCGTGACATCACAACTGTTTACATTAAGTTTGTTTCAAGCAGTTGCCAGCAGGTTCAAGCGCATGAGCAGTTGAGTTGCGTATGAGCAGTACCTCCTGCCGCTTCTGAAGTGTGGCGGCAGCAGTAGCAAGAAGCAGTCATGCTACCCAGAAAAATGTTTCTGGCGCGCCGAAGCTGCAAGATTCGCCCACAGTAGTCTGGTTTGTAGTGGGAAGAGCGATAGTGACCCGTGTTTACGTTTAGTGATTTTGCTGTTTCATCTTCGTTTACAGTTCACACGTCAAATTAAAACAAAATGGATTTCTGTCGTTGGGAGTCATCAAGTGAATTAAAATACATGCACATAATTATGAAAAGCTAAAATATGATGTTAGTTTTAGTTTTTAGATTATGTTTTATTTTCACGTTTTTGGTAGTCAAGTAGTAATCACCTTGCACAACAATGAAGTTATATTTTTCTTTTTGCTAAATAAATGTGGCTTTTATTAATCTTTTCCACAGATTCAGTCAATTTACAAGAAACTAATTTCACATTTCACACTATTGGCTAGTTTCAACTGTTCACTTAATTTCAAGTGCACATTTTCATCTTCTGGCACGTATGGCATTATGCCAGAATAAAGAACGAAACATGAGACAATACAGTACTGGTAATCCAAGAAAGTTTGCATGCTGAAAAGCCCACTGAAAAGCTTAATATCAGGTTGGGGTCACTTCATTGTGGATCTGGACATATGAATGTGTCCTTTAAGCCGAATTATGGATTTTAGTATGGTTACGAAATTCTTACGCTCTTGTAGTATCCCCTGATGTCCTATTGTTTTATGACATCATGTAAGATCTCTTAATGCTGTATGTGTACGAACATACGGGCTTCCTCGTCATTGTAACTGCCCATGTACAGTAACGCTGTTTTTTGGTGCACTCTGGCAACTGCTGAAACGAACCCATGCCTAAGAGGTCGAGGGAAAATATTGCGAATGGTTCTATGAAAACCATTATTCTCAGAGGAAATTTCCCTTTACGCAAGATGAATTCTGTTAAGTGCAATGAATTGTTTAAATCACAGAGCATTTGACTCTCATTTAAAACTTAACACTTTGAGGACCAGCCACTTAGAATAATTTCGAGCCCAGACTCATTGTTAAAAATTTTACAAGCACATTTGTGTGATATATCCTAAAGTGTAACTCGCGCTAAAAAGATCAATATTATATATGAAAGCTTAGCTTTACTTGTAGCTCCACTATATACATTAATTTGAACCATAAACTTTTCCTATTTGTATGTTAGCGTTACTTAAACAGTAATGTTGCTATTGGTTGACTACATCACATGTCCTATGCTCTGACAATGTGCCGTCATTGGCTAGCAAGGTCACGTGACATGACCTATGATTGGCTTACAAAAGTGCATTGAAATCTCTTTTTCAATGCCTCGGAAACTAATGTGCTGTACGGTAGTGGAATTCGATTTTTACTGCAGTAATACCAAAATATGCAGTGTACATGCTGCTCCACAGCAAAGATCTTTCTGAAACACGTTTCTTTCTTTCTTTCTTTTTCCTCTTTTGAAGAGAGTCGTTTTCTGAAATGCAAGAAAGATCTACGCTGGTGTATAAAACCTTTACCATTGAAAGGACTGAGGGAACTACAGCGTCGCTTATCACAGAATAAAGTGTATTTTCGCCTCGGAAGAAGTGTATTTTCATGTGGGGAAAAAGTGTGTTTTCAACTGGGACACCCAGGAAAAATTCGTGAATTTTTTTCTTGTATATGTTTACAGCTTGTACAGAAAAAATTATTTAGATTTTCAAAAATTTTAAAAATTTTGATTTTAAAAAATTTAAATATTTATCAAACGTTTAAATTCTTGAATATAACATTTTAAATTTTTTATTCACTTATGTAATTAAAATTTTTCAGTTAAAATACTATGTTGCTAATCATGAGTTACATTTTTTACCATAGATTATTATATGTGTAATTGTATCATTAGGAATATTTTTATTAAAAATGCACATATTTCATTGTTTTTTGAATCATTAAAACATTCATTCTTCTAGTCATATTTATGAAATATTGATGAAATAGGATAATTTTGAATAAAATTTACACCGTTAGTCATTTGTGTAATTCTTTTAAAATCTCTAAAAGCATCATAAGTTTTTAAAAAGTTATTTGCGGGATCAAGATTTCATAATTCTTAAGGAAGAACTTCCTTTCTTCCATTTTTTAAATAAATATTTTCCAATTTAACATGACTGATTAAAGAAAAATCACTGAACTGATTTTATTTTTTGATTAGTTTGGAAACAACAAATATAAAGTAAGTTATATCAAATTCAGCAGAATTATAATTAATCTGCCAGGAAGTTTCATACCAGTCCACATTCCGCTGGAGAGTGAAAATGTTCTTCTGGAAACATCACTTAGGCTGTGGCTAGGCCATATCTCCACTATATCCTTTCCTCCAGCAGTGCTAGTTCTTCAAGGTTCACAGAAGAGCTTCTGTGAAATTTGGAAGGTCGGAGATGAGGTACTGGCAGAATTGAAGCTCTGAGGATGGGTTGTGAGTTATGATTGGGTAGCTCAGTTGGTAGAGCACTCGCCCACAAAAGGCAAACGTTCTGAGTTCGAGTCTTGGTCCGGCTGACAGTTTTAATCTGCCAAGACGTTTCGAATTATAATAATTAGTAATATCTAGTTCAAAATTTCTTTTTCCATTTAATTCAGCAAATTCAATTGCTTGTTGCTCAAAGCAAGAAATTGGAATTTTTTAATTTTTCAGTCTTTCTTGTTCTAGTTCATGCAAATAGTCTGGTTCATATTTAACAACAAGATGACGAGTTTCCATACAATTTGCAACAAATTTACGCCTCTTTTGGAAGTGCACTTTTACCATTATAAGTAGTCCACTGAAGAACAGATTTCTCTTGACCTTTTCTCGAAGTCAAATTCAAAATTATTGTTCAACCGCGTTTCTAAATTATTTTTTTAAAAATACCCACAAAAAATTCTTATGGATGAAGTACTTCATTTTGTTTGTTTTTAATTTCATCATTGTTAAGAATATGTCCTTCAATAGTAAATACACTTGATATAGATGAAGTTAACTGAACAAGAGTTGTCGAAGAAATAAATGGATCATCTATTCTAGATAAAATATTGTTTCTTTTTTAATTCTAACAACATAAAACAATTTCAACACACAATTATAAACTAGTTTAATATGCGATTTACCATTGATGCTGAACAATCTGTTGTATCTGTGTGAATTACATCAAATATCATATAAAGTTGTGAACAATTAAAATTAATTTCTGTTTCATTGTTAGGAAGATTTTAAATATTTTTTCTTATTACTAGGAAATGAGTAAAATTGATAACTCTTGATTCTGTTCAAAATGAATCCAGGAAAAAATTAATAATTTATTTTTGAAATTACTGTCACACAACTGTCATTCTAGTCAATGAAATTATGATTTCCGTCTGTGATAGTAATTTTGAAGAGTATTAAAAATTGGAATATTTATAGGATCATTTGGTTCATAAATTATTGATTCTCCTCATTCAGCATCTAGTTTAAATGAAGAAATAACATTGAAAATAATCATTATGTATAACAGATATTCCATCAGCTAAACTAAAATTAATATTTATTCATTCAAATGCAATTATTTTAGAAGCATTATTGGCAATAGTTTTTTATTAGATTTATTAATTTTATCATTAAATCCTAAAATTTGAACAATATGATCGTCTTTATTTATAAATAATTAAACATCACTTATGATGACAAATGTATTTAAAATTTTTGTCATCTTTAATGTGTATATTAGATTTTTTTCGACTAAATAAAATGTTCCTACTTTTCCAAATACATTGACCAACAAGAATTTCTGTCTTTTCTTCATTAGTGCATAATTTATATGTTTTGATATAATGTTTGCACTTAAAAAAGTTGAATAATGATCGACTAGTGATACATTTTTATAAGTTTCTTTTATTAGAACACTTAATCTTCTTTTAAGAGAAGATGAATAATCGCTCAATTGAAATAATGTACTTATTTATGTTAATAAAAATTATGTACTTTAATGACAGATTGGGAACCAAAAAAAATTCCTAAATTTCTTTTAAAAATAAACATGGTAAACATGTACCAAATTCTATTTGATGTTCAGTAACAGGACTAAGTGGCTGTTGAAGAAACACTAACGACTCATAATTATATTCTAGAACCTGACTGGTTAAATTGGAAATTGTGTGTTTATTCAAAAAGTTTAGCTCAACCCAAATATCAAGGATTTATAAAAAGGTATGAAATGAATGAAAAAATCTCTATTTTTATGGAAAATAATGGTGAAAATATTCCATTAGATGACTGTGAAAGTAATTCATTTGTTGCTTTTAATGATTTCATTCTTGAAAATCAAGTTGTAGTCAGAAAACATTTTATTGGAGATAGGCATAAAGGAATAGATATTTTTACTTAGATCAAACTTTTCCAAAACTAACAAAACAATTAATTAGAGATAATCTTTATTTTTAAATATTTCAGGCAAGATGATGCAAATTTAAATCATATTTAGCATGAATCTGTTTGGGGGTGATTTAAAATTTGAAGATTGTAAAGAAGTAATATATTGATATACAAGGTTTTAAACATAAAAATGTTGAACATAAAACGTTAGACATAAGATTTTTTAACATAAAAGCATGAACAGTAGGACTGACAATATTATGACAATAGATATGACATTAAAATTAATAATGGGAAATTTAGAGAAAAGATTAAGAATTTTTTAATTGTCAAACATAAAAAGGGTGAAGACTTGCTGTGAAACCTGCAGTTACGTTTATATTGATATGCAAAGTTTTAAACATAAAACGTTAGACATAAGATTTTTGAACATAAAAGCATGAACATTAGGACCACCGAGTGGTCAATTTAACCACTATTTATATTTTAACATGTAATTATTCAGTCAATTTGTAATCTATGCTGTTGTGAGTTAATGATTTCTCCTAAATTTTTATGTAGATCATATAAATAGTCCAATATTTATTTTAGCTTCATTAGCTTTCTTTAAATGACCAGTTATACCTAAAACCTCCCAGTGGTCACTTTGACCACATTACATATATATTTGAAAGCAGATTATTTAAAGATTGTTGTGCATCACTCCCCGGATTTATTCTTAGCACTCGTCAACAATGTACTAAATATGTTGGTTACTGAAGTTAATTCGCATTGTTTGAATTTAAAAGCTCAACAATGCAATACGTCATTTATTGTTTGCTATTGGGTTTTGCATAAACAAGACTAATTATTTGAGTACTGGTTTCAGAGCAGTAGACATGTCTCAGATGTTACAGTAATAGAAACCACGGCCACTTTCAGATGAAGAAATTGTCACACTTTTGTATGAATTGGATGCTGAAAATGATCCTGAAGTTGAGGACCTTGTGGAAGATTCTACAGATGAAGATTTCCAACCTGTCGCCAAAGTAGAGAGTGACAGCTTCGAGAATGAAGATGAAGATAATTTACATTCTCTTATATTATTATTATTATTATTGTTTCTATATGAATAATGATCACTATTATAATACAGCTGACACTTCTACTGCTACTTCTGTTACTGCTATTTTATTGTGTGGTGTGTTATCTTTATAATGAGTTGTGGCTTTTTATTGTCTCTTTCCTCATGCAGTTGCTGAACTGGGACCAAGCAGTAATGTAAACAACGCTAGAGAAGGACCTACCCTGGGTAAAAAAAGAACTGCACCTCCTGTAAGTGTACCAATACGAATCAACGTAGAAGAGGACAACGAAGTGAGGGTTCACTTCCAGAACCTGGCTCAAAACTCCTGGGGAAGGACGGGATCACAGAGTGGACTGTAGCAGACTTCGGTGTCACTACTCCAGGTAGGATGGACGATAGAATATATTGGAAGAAACACGGGGACCTACTCCACACGCAAAGTGGCACGTCTCAAATGATAATGCTTCGAGTGCCTGGGGCCTTTTAGTTGATCGGTCAATATTGAAACACATAAAGAAAAGCACAGATGCAGAGGCGCAACGGCTTCTTGGAAATGATTGCAGGAGTTTGCATTTAGAAGAATTAGATGCATTTGTTGCTTTATTATATGTTCATGGTCCATTAAGTGCCAGATGTATTGAAGTAGATGAGTTGTGGTCGAAAAAGTGGGGAGCCCCATTTTTCACGGACACAATGAGCAGAAACAGGTTTCGAGATATTTTGAAATGTCTGTGTTTTGATGAAAAAATACACGGTCAGAAAGTTTAAAAGCGACAAATTTGCACTTATATCAACTACTTGGAACCATTTTACAGAAAACTGTAAGTTGAATTACATACCTGGATCAAATATCACTGTGGATGTACAACTTTTCCCCAGCAGAAACAGGTGTCCGTATTTGCAGTATATGCCGAATAAGCCTGATAAATTCGGAATCAAATTCTGGCTTCCAGCGGATGTAGAAACAAAATATCTTTGTAATGGGTTCCCTTATGTAGGAAAGAACTAACAGAGGGCACCTACTGGGAAAATTCCAGAACAAATATTAATGAAGTTGGTAGCTCCATATCGCAATAAGGGGCGAAATGTGAGTACCGATATTTTTTTCACTATGGTCACACTTGGGGAGAGACTGGAAAAAGAGAAAACTAGTCTTTTCGGTGCTATCAACCATGCAAGAAAAGAAATTCCGAACTGTTTACCAATTGGAAAAAGAACAGAAAAGTTCTTCTGTGTAGTACCATGCACACTGATGTTGAAATACAAAATATTTCTAAACACCTTCCTGAAACAGTCAGCTTCTACAATACGACAAAATTTGATGTAGCTGTCTTGGCGCAGATTATGAGGAAATACTCTGTCCGCTCTGGTAGTCGTCAATGGCCTGTATATGTATTTCACAATATCCTTGATTTAGCAGCCCTCAACGCATGGATCATTTTCAAGCAAGTGACAGGTATCAAAATAAGTAGGAGGAATTTCATCCTAAATCTATCAGAAGAATTACGTAGAGCCTATATGAAAACCATAAATCAGGAAATTCCTATGAAAGTAAGAAAACTATGCCAAACGAGGAAATGCAGAAACAAGACAAATGAAGTGTGCAGTAAATGTAAGAGATACGTTTGTGGGCCGTGTACATATAAAGTAATAAAGACAATAGTGTGTAATGCTTATAAGTAGGATTAGGTACTATACATGGTCATATTGTATGATTGAAGTATGTTCTTTAATATTAGAAAATTATGTTCCTATCGTTGTTGTAAAATACAACGATACTGTTATTAAACATAACTAAAGTGATACATTGTTATCAAGGTCATTAATATTTACATTAAACAGCACAGCATGCACTTACAAAGAAAGTGGTCACTTTGACCACATCGATGGTTCTAAGATAAGTACTAGTTCCGGCGGTTCTATCATTAAAAAGAAAAACGTAAAATATAAGAATATTGAACACGAAAATGATAAACAAAAGGACGTTGAACAAAATATTCAATGTAAAATAAAAATGATTATTGTATTTTTATCCTTAAAAAGTGTTTTTAAAATTCCACCCAGAAGTTGTTAGAAAAGCTAAATGAAATCGATAGAAAAAGAAGAATTAAAAGAAGAGTTTAAAAAATGGAAAGAAACAATCAAGAGCAAATTATAAAAATTTTAAAAAAGAAGATCAAGAGTTATTGATGTGTCGAACAAATTAATGAAATGATTCGAAAGTTTAGGTGATAATGTTATGAAAGCTATTGAAGAAAATAGAGAAGTTGGAAACAAATAGTTCCATATAATAAAAATTATTTAGAATAATTTAACGATATTCCTACAATTAAACAATATGACAGTAATAAAAGAGATTATACATTAAGTGAATGAGAAATACATTATTTATTGTATAAGAAGAAGTTAAAGTAAAGAGACAAAGTTCTTAAAAAACAAATATATATCCTGTTGTATTCAGTGGCGATAAATAAAACATGGTGAAAAAGGATGTAAAGGTTCAGATGGATTAATGAATCTTTTAACTAAAAAACGAATTACTTTATGTGTGTTAGGAAAACAATTTGAGTCTTCTGTATTATAAAATTATTCTAGAATGTTTTTCGACTCAAATACTGTATGTTGTGATAATAATCAAAATAAAATGAAATCAAGTATAGGAAATAAATATATTAATTTGATAAGAACAATTGTTAAGGAATATTTTCCTAGTTTTTCAGAAATAAATCTTAATGGCTCATTTGAAAATGTTGGTGATTCTTTTGGAAAGTTGAATATGAAAAAGGAATAGGAAATTGGAGAAAGCCAGTAGATGAAGCATGTAAGGAACATAATATTTATATAGAGATAATAAGGAATTAGAAAAATACGTCAAGCTGATAAAAAACTTCAGTTAGGTACAAAACAAAGAATGTATGCTTCAGACACTTCAGTTTGTGAAAAATTAGCTGCAACTACAGTTAGAGGAATAATGTAAGGAGAACAAAAATTAGGACTGACAATATATGTAGTTGAAACTGAATGGGATTACAAAAAAATTAAGAATTAGAAGAACAAAAAATGTACAGTGAAGAAATAGAAAATAATGGAGAAGGTTTGAAAAAATCAAAGACATAATTAAAAATTTAATAAACCCTTTTCTACTTTTTACATAGAAAAATTAGTTAAACAGTAAAAAATTAAATATTTTCGTGGCATTTTTATAAATGCTGAGTTACCTAATAAACCAAAAAAATTAGAATGTGGAACAATAAATTTAAATACATGATCAGATCTATCTAAATTTACTATTCTACAATCTAAATTTAGATACATGTGATTATGTTGCTTCTCATTGGATTTGTTAATATAAGAAAAACGATATAAGGTTTGTATTTCCTTCTTATGAGGAAATATTCTTCACACTCAGTAAATTGCTTAGGAAAAAATTACTTACAACATTGAAAGGATTCAAAATTTTTTACGAATTTATTTGTGGTTATTTGTTTTAAAAGTGTTACATATGAATTATACGTATAACAGGCTAAGTCCTGTTCAAGGTCACTCTAAGCCTAGTTTGTAACCACATGATAGAAAGCATATATAAGTGAGTTTCTTTTTTTAAAAAAAATATGGGAGAGATAAGGGAAGGAGATAAGGGATTATTATTGTCTATAATAGAACATGCAGTCACCAGTAATCTTTATTTCACAATTGCTGTTTCCTGCTTTGGCCCATATAAACATATACTCATCTGCATTGAGCTTCTTCCTTTTTGTTGTAGTCAGTGTGAACAGCTTGTCTGGCACCAAAAGCCCATAGGGAACCTTGGCAAGCAGTCCTGTACTCTCCATTATAGTCTATGTCTTACAAGCCTAGATTTATGCATCGGGAAATGCCTCCAGGCCACCATAGTCTCTGTGGTTACCACATGCTACAGTCAGTGTGAGCCATGTACTGCTTCAAAAAGCAGCTTGGACATCACAGGTAAACTGCATTCATAGTCCAGAAAAGATATTAGGGCCTCTCATCAGCTGTTGCTTATTAAATTGTCCTGTTAAATCAATGTCTAATGCTCTCAGTATCTGTACACAGAAACACTGCACCGCCAATGGCGACAGTACTCATGTCACAAAAGCATTGCAGAGGCACGTTAAGACACAGTTACACAGGTCGCCTTTACAGGCTAAAGTTCTGTTCAAGGTCACACTACAGTAGTATATTAAATTTAAAAGGTGACATTTTTAAAATGAGTTGTATGCTAAACTAAATAACGATTTAGGAAAGATAAAAGATTTTAAGCATTATAACTAAAACTTAATAATGAATTAACTTCAAAATTGCAGTCAAGGATTAAAAATATTAAATATTCAATCAACAATAGATCCAAAAATTCATAAGAGTTAACGCCAGAATTTAAAAATATAAAACCAGCATTATAGTCCTAACAAACAAAATTTATCGAAATTCAGTCATCAGTAGACTCAAAAATAGATAATACAATTAAATAATTTCCGATTGAATTAAATGTCATTTTCAAAGTAACTAGAGGTTAAATTAGTTTTAAAGGTAGAAGAATTGAGAATATTCATGACCCAATTGATGTAAAAGATGTACTGAACAAGAATTTCGTTACTAACACTGAACATACAAGTATTTTAACGCCGGTGAAGAATTATGTTAGTAAAATGTATTGAGTTATTTTGCAAAGTTCTTCGAAAACATTATCTAAGAATAAAGTCATATTTATTTATTTAAAAATGATTAAATAATTAAATATGTTAGTAAAATGGATATTAATCAACTTAATAAAACTAATCTAAATAATTACTTCACATAAGAGGAAATATAAAGCTTTTCCAGATTATTTGTCAAGAACAGATTTAACTCCATATTTAAAAAAGTTTAGTAACTTTGAAGATAAAGTGCATGATAAAATATTCAATTTCCTTTTATGACTGGAAGTAAACAGAATTGCACATTTACAAGGAATATGATTTTATTCTTAGAAAATTTGTTGATTTTGGTAAACTTATTATTGGAGATTTCAAAGTTAATGATTTTGATCATGTCATGACAATTTTTGAAGAACTTTGCAAAATAACTCCTGACATCAAATCAAGAAAAGTGACATGCAAATCAAATTTTCGAATTATAATTTTAAAACAATATATTAAAACTTTTAAAGGTGGTGTCAAGTTAATTATATTTGGTGAAATAATTTAATTTCTTTTTATTGTATATACATCAAGAGTCACATTTACTGTTTTAAGTGTAAAAATTTATCTGAAACAAACAATACTCATAGATTAACAACTAGAAAGGAAAAAATTGATGCTATTTGTTTAATTAGTAAAACAGAGAAAAGCAAATGTTTTAAAATATTTTAGACAATCTATTAAATATTCGTGAATAAATTTTTAATGAATTACTTAAAGCAATGAGAAGAAATTTCATAAGTAAACATAATTTATTTTTGAATAGATTATCTATGACAAGTTGATTTAATAAAATGGTTTCTGGAAAATTAAAAGGAATTTCACTTATAAATAAAGGTTATAAATAATTAATAGCTTTTATAGATGTATTTTTTTAAAAATCTACTTTGCTAATTCAGTTCAAGATGAAACTGGTGAATGTATGGTTGATTCTTCTGAAAAAATATTAAGCGTCTGAAAACCAAAAAAATTACATACAGTTACTGGTAAAGAATTTTATAGTAGAGGATTTAAAAAAATAATATTAGTATTTATTTAACATTTTGTGACTTTTGACATCTCTTGTTGAATCATTTAATAGAACATTAAAACGAAAAATTTGGAAACATATTTGACTTACAGGGAAAATATAAATGGGTTGAACAAGACAGGAAATAAGTTGATGAATATAAGAACAAAAAACATTCAACAAAATAAAAAGGAAATCAAAAGATATAAATCCTGAAAATGAAAAAATATTGAAAACCACTTATATAATAAATTCGTTAGATTCTAAATCTAAATATACAATTTGTGATAAAGTAAGAAAAAGTAAATGAAATAATTTTAGAAAAGGGAACTTCCTGGCAGATTAAAACTGTGTCCCCGACCGAGTTCGAGTCTCGGTCGGGCACACAGTTTTAATCTGCCAGGAAGTTTCATATCAGCGCACACTCCGCTGCAGAGTGAAAATCTCATTCTGGAAACATCCCCCAGGCTGTGGCTAAGCCATGTCTCCGCAATATCCTTTCTTTACAGGAGTGCTAGTTCTGCATGTTTCGCAGGAGAGCTTTTGTAAAGTTTGGAAGGTAGGAGACATGGTACTGGCAGAAGTAAAGCTGTGAGTACCGGGCATAAGTCGTGCTTCGGTAGCTCAGTTGGTTGAGCACTTGCCCGCGAAAGGCAAAGGTCCCTACTTCGAGTCTCGGTCGGGCACACAGTTTTAATCTGCCACGAAGTTTCATATCAGCGCACACTCCGCTGCAGAGTGAAAATCTCATTTTAGAAAAGGGATATTAAGCAGATTAGTCAACAGAAATTTCTGAAGTTGAAGATGATATTCATTCAAATCAAATCTCATATAAATTGAAAGATTTAATTGTTGACGAAAGAAAAGGAAACTTTTATTAACAAATACTATTGAAAACGATATTTCCCGATGTTTACATCTTTGAAATAGCTTTAAATATCGAAGTTAATAAAGTAATTGTTAAATGGTTAGGTTTTGATTATTCTTATATTAGTTGGGCAAATAATAGTAATATACTTTTTTAAAATTTGCATAAAAAACTTATATATATAAAGAATTAGATATTTGAAAATTAAACATGTTTGGTATATAATTCATTTTTCATTATGCACATTGTTTTATTAAAGAAGATAGAGTATACTGTTACATGTCAATTAGGGATACCAAAAATTATGTGAAGATTCAAAATTGTAAGTAATTGAATCAATTAATTTTAATGAATTTTGTTTATTAGATGTATATAAAAGTCGTTATGAAAGTGATTTACATTTTACATACGAAAAAAATTCTTGAAAACTCTGTTTTATACTCACAACGAATAATTTGATAGTTTCTTTAATTTGTTAATATAAATTTACTGAATTTGGTACATAATTAATTTTTGATAATTCTTCACAATTTGGATGTCTATTTCTGGTAATATTTAATTGTTTTTCAACACTTTTAAACTATATTTGGATAATATAATAATCATAATTATCGTTCATTGTTATAATGACCAATGTGGGTTTTGAATTTTCATAGTTGATTGAGAAACAACAGGTGGTAATAGGCTTGTTATTTTTTCATTCCTTCACTTAACATTTCGAGAGTTCCAAAATGTATTTCACCTGTTTTTCATATAACTGTCATAAAATTTATTTATATCTTTAAAATGACTTATTTGACCTTCATAGAGTTGTTTTATTTTTACTATCCATATTTTCTAATTGAGGACAAAAGACATGAGTAACGCATTTTTTGAATTGATTTGCTTCTTCTTTCTTAGATATTACAACTAAAGTTTGAAGACATCCTACATTGATGAAATAGTTGTTTTTCATTTCATTTGAAAACCTCCAAGTAGGAGGGGTTTGACTTTTCCGAAGTAATAATATCGTCATTTTCAAAATGCTTGGCCATTTTATATATTTTTTTATTTTCTGAAATTTTAGCCACATATTTGGCTTTAAAACATGGATTATTCTTTTCATCAGTATTTATTTAAATTCTTTGTTGATAATTACGATTTTGTTATTTCGTAGGTCTAAAAACGACTCGATTTTTCTGTACTAAAATAACTAGACTATTATTTTTTTCTAATTAAATTCGTTCTTTATATATGAAAAATTAAAATAACATTATTTGTCCATTGTGCAAACTATAAGAAGTAATTCATACAGAAATAACAATTACAAATGACAGTCCACCTTAAAAAGGGTTGTACTGATTTTATAAAGAAGAAACAAACGTAATATAGAGAAAATAAATCTAGACATATAAGGAACTTATTAAAAAGGAATAATTATTAATAAGCAATAAGGAATTATTTATGACAATTATAAAAATAAATCAAAAATTCTTCCAAATATAACCATAACACTAACTATAATCAATATATAAAGAAAAGTATTATGAAAAAGTGAAATATTTTTGTCCTAAATTAATTTGTAAACTATTACAGAAGACACATTAAAAATTAACATGCCTTGAAAAATATTAACAATTGATTGTTTTTTGTCATTATTTGTTTTAGTTATTCTTCTATCTATCTGTTTAATTTTTGTAAGAAATCAATGTAACCATTTCATTGAGTTTAATTTATAGGGAGTATATGGTAATGTATTAATTCCATCTTGAAATATAATAGATCAGAACTTAAAACCATTTAAATACATTCAGCAGTATAGAATTCAATTTTAAATGATCTAATTAAATTCATTTTATATATTACTTTATTCTGTGTCCAAATGATTCTTATAATCACTAAATCTAATTTCAAATTTTAGAACAGGTTTTTAACTCCTTTAGATTTTTTCTCTTCTTTATCACCAGTTATTTAAACACATTCAGGATCTTAAACTGACATGCCATAACATAATTTTTCCACAATTTTCATCATTCATTTTTTTTCCTATTACTTCTTTGTTTACTTGTGGAATTCCATTAATATTATCTGTTGAATAATCACTTGAATCAAATTCGTTAGCGCCATGGATCCAGCAGTGGTATAGTAATAAAGTACCAAATACAGCTGAAGCGGTATTAATATACTTATAGCTGTGTTTGCCACACCTACAAGATTGTCTGTTATTTATAAAGAAAAAATATCATATTTTTATTTTTTGAATAAATGAAAATTTGGTTCACAGATATAAATAAATTTTTAATTGGAGAAAACAGCAAAACTAAAATCTTGTTTTTAAATCTGAGAATTTTGAATAAATATATTCTTAGGTCCAGAATTGTCATAAATATACCACTGTTGAGCAAGCCCATGCAACAAAAATTGGCCAGTTGCGAGTAGGACATACACACTGAGGTTTCCTTTCAAAGACAATTATGTGTACAGACAGTTTATCCATTTCAGGCATTGAGAATCTTTAACATTTTTGCCTGTTGCTGCCAGGGTATTGGTCCCAGGTTTTCTAATATTTTCAAGAAGGTTTTGATTTCAGTATTATAAATTTGACAAAAAGTCATGCAGGAGGTGGATAATGATTATAATAATGAGTGTTTCTCCTTTCAGGGACTGGATCACTATGGTAAAAGTCGAATATCAGGCAAGGCAAGACTTAGTTGTTCATATGACATGATTCGTATTTTATCCATCATCAGATATCCAGGAGCCTTTAAAGTTGTATTTGTAACACCATATCTACATGCAGTTCCTATATATTTGATGATGGATAAATAACAAAACAAATCATGTTGGCAATAAAGTCACTCATCGGCTGATGTTTGATTTTTACCATTGTGACCCAGTGTGCCTGAATGCAGAATTACTGATTGTTTTAAAAGTGGTTCAAATGGCTCTGAGCACTGTGGGACTAAACATCTGAGGTCATCAGTCCCCTAGATCTTAGAACTACTTAAACCTGAATAACCTAAGTACATCACACACATCCATGCCCGAGGCAGTATCCGAACCTGTGACTGTAGCAGTTGCGCGGTTCCAGACTGATGCACCTAGAACCGCTCGGCCACACCGTCCAGTGATTGTTTTAATTTCAAGTTTGACTTCACATAACAAATGACTCAAGAAATAATTTTTAATGTGATATAATTACAAAGTAATAATTTTTGGGTTTTTACTTGTACTGGAAAATCTCACTTCTTCCCAAATTTAATGATTCTAATACAACGAAAAGTATCGTATAGGTTTTATTTTGGAGAGAGTTTACGAGTATCAAAATATGTAACATAAATAGCTGTATCTTTTGATAGCATTGATTTGGAAGCTTGAATGTTTTACACCGCCAGAGGACCATAGACATCAGTCGGTGACATAAAGTTCAACTTGATACATCTACCCGTTGCTGAGAGAAAGATTTTGTAACAGACAGACGGGTGACCAGATAGACAAACTGACTGACAGACGGATGGACGGACAACAATGTGATCCTATCAGCATTTCGTTTTTACTGATTGAGGTATTGAACCCTATAAAGTGGAGCACTTGAAACTTACTTAACACAATGGGAAAGCCTTAAAGGGCACATGCTGTTATTGCTTGCTGAGGATAGTTGGAATGTGGCTCATAATTCAAATCACTGAATTATTCATTTAGAATATCTAACATTACTGTGGGTATAAAAATGAAGGAAACTTGCTTACCAAGAAACTTATGGCAATTTTCACACTTTAGGCATGTATCTTCCCTGAGCAAGATGATGTGAAACAATAGTAGAAGGCTGTGGTGAGAGGCAGGCAATTTCAAAATTTTATGGGTGTGTGTATAGCAAGAATGCGACTATAGATATATTATGTTCAGAAATTATAAACAGGTTTAATCTTCAGTTAACATACAGGCCTTAGCTGGTCTAGACCTGCAGGTCTAGCTTTTAAATTGTATGATATGTTGAAAAAAGAGTCGTGGTGAGTCTTTTTTGCTGTTGCTTTGCCATGAAGACTAGAGAGAGATTGGTAGGTGTTTAACACCACTGCACTATTCCAGGAACAAAGATGAGACTTTCATGTTCTGCTTGGAAATGAAGGCTATGTACTAATGCAGGGCTTCACAGCAAATTTACTCCACGAGCAGATGGTGAGAGCAGGTCTGCAAGTATTGAGCACTATAATACCTTCCATTGTCATAGGGAATAGGATGGAGAGCTGTGAGGAGACTTGTGTAAACAAGAGAATCAGTCCTGAGTGAAATGCTTGGAGAAATCTAGAACATGTTTGTAAGCTGTTTTGTGTTGTATGTCAGTTACTTCAAGCTGCAGATCAGTGGGAATTGGGTATTGAAAGCTTTTTTATTTTCGTATTCCATTTATTTTCCAGCATGGCTAGTGCTCTGTCTGGTGGCACATAAACTAATAAATCCCATGACAAACCTACATTTTCTATGCTTACTTCAACACTGCTAAGGATGTTGCATCCAGCTGTTTGCCTGTGATATCTACATGGAGTGCTAAAGAATTTGCAGCAAACGCTTTAAAATTTTTTTTGAGATCATTCAGAAAGTCATCTGTCATAACCTGTGTGGGATACACGATTGTCAATTTTGGTAATGGGACTATGTGAAACTCTTCTACCTAAAGTGAACATAAAAGTTCAGCAGCAACTACCAAGTTTTAAAAAATCACCATCCACAAATGGTCCTAACAGTAAAATAGAAAAATAAAATAGAAATGATGATAATTAACTAGAAAAAATTATTTTTTCAACATTTATGCATAGAGAAACAAACGCAGAAATTTATATTGCTCACTTTATGGAACATGGAATCTTTATTTTCTTGATTTCTAGAAATTAGCTCTGCTTGTTATCTTTTAAGATAACTTGGGTCTGCTCTCCATAAGAGGCCAAGGTCTTCATTTGTTTTGTGTACAAAATTCTTTTCTGAAACTGATGATTGATGCAACAGTATGTTAGTAATCAAGTTCTGTTCATTTTTGTAGTAATACATTTTGATAAATAAGAAATACTCTTGAATGAAACCCTTTTTCAACTTCACACTTCTCTGTATTTTACAACAATCAAAATCAAAACACTGTTGAATATAAAAGTTAAATGTACATCACAGAATTTTTACAATTTTGTAAATGCAGTGGAGACATATCCCTAGATTTTTCCACGCTCCTATCCACCATCAACGATCACTTCGGATAATTAATGTTTTCACAAAAAAGATATACATATGAAGCAATGAATTTCCAAAATAATAATTATAAATGAAATTCCAAAAAATAGCTATCAAACATCAAAATGGAGAAAATAAATTTTGCCAATGCCGAGAAATGTCATTATAATAAAATGCTATCGAGAGAGTGATACAACAAAGCTATATTATTGTCTGCTACTGCACAGATATCATAAAAATATAGATTTTTTTTCGATGCATCCCTGGCACTCTCCTCACACACACATTACTATTCAGAATTATGTATGGGGTTGTGTGAGGCTATGGAACATAAATATATCGTAATAGCATTGCTTCTCCCATGGACTTTTTCTTTGATTCCAGTTTTCAAGATTTTAAACAGTTTTTTGTATGAATAGTATAAACTGGCGATATTTGACCATATAAATTGTTGACTGATTCACTTTCATTATCTTGATAGTGGTATAATGATATATAGTAAACACAGATATTACTAATCTTTGTGCTACTATAGATATTACTCATATGAAGTTTAAATGTGACTTTTCCTAACTTACTTGCAGGGAAGGTAAAAAAGTATAGCAAATTTATCTTCCATTATACAGAAAGATTATTATGATTTTTTAATTTTTCACGTCACTGTTCATACATTAGTGTTCATTTATATTCACCTAAATTAGTACAAATAAAATATAGAAGATTACAAAATTTTGTCATTAATCCCTGCCTCCAAAAATTTTCTTCTTCCTTATTAACCAGAGTTGTATGCTGAATCTAATAACAATAATGTCATAATTATTAGTATCAGTATAAAAGTTTCTGTCATTTACTCATCCTCTTTCTGGTCCATTTGTAATTCAAAGTAATGGTGTCCTTCACCACATTCTCTTTGAGTTTCTTCTTTGTGTTCATTTCAGTATTCAAATTTCCCTCAACATATCCCTTCCTCTAGTTTCATTTTTTCAGCACATTTAAACAAATGTTTGAAAGGAAAAATTGTTCATGGCAGTAAAAGGCTTTAAACAAGGTGTGAATTCCAGCAGTTACTAGAACTAAGTACAAATAAATGGTGAAAAGTTCTCAAGTTTCTTTACATAATGTAAGCACAGATTTTACAAAAAGCATAAAATCACTTATACATTTCAAAAGAAGACAAAAGGATTTTCTATAAAGTATAAGACATGTATCATACTTAGAGGAATCAACCTGTTTCATTTTTAGCTGACCTAACCAAAAAACCAACATTTTAATGTATGACATACAAATTCTATCTGCCCCCTCCCCTTCCCCAACAGTTTACTTTGGGATTATATGAAATTAATAAGCACACATGAAATAAATAAGAAAAATCAGTAGTGTATATACGTAACCGTTTACTTCTCATTCTAGCCATACAAGAAGTGGCACATTGATACTGTTGCCCATGCAATCGGAACACTTTGTTAAATTGTTGACCTTTGTGTGAGACCTAATAAGCTGACTAGCTTGACGTAGTCAATGTGAAATATTTGAATCACTTGATAACTCCAGCAAAATAAACGGCATGATAAGGGAAGTGAGTCGTTGATGCTTTACAATATCAGAGATAGATTTATTGAATGAAATCTAGGTTATGACTTAGGCAAAAGTATACAATACTGAATGACAGTTGCTTATAGTGTGTACAATTTCAGTGTCATATGTTGTTGGATGACTAGGAATAATCATGGGAATTCTAACTTGAAAATAAGTTTTGTGAATGAAAACTTCTCCAGGTAGGCTGTGTTATTATTTTTTATTATCTATGCAATTGGCCAATTTCGACCTTTGGTCATTTTCAAGCACAAATCTTAAGCTTCCAGCTTTCGCTCTGGGCTGCACCTTGACGAAGCACTGTCCGTGCAGGTGTAGAGGCTTGCGTATCTGCAGGAAGCTGAAGGCTATGCCGAAGGTAGAGGACAAACTGACAAAAAGGTCTTAGCTGTTGTATCATACTATGAGTGTCCCAAACGTCCTGTTTTCCTTATCCACTCCTAGTCCTTACCTAATTCTCTTCTCCAGCCCAAGGTGTGAAGCAATCCATGCCGAGGGGTGCGTGGCACATGGGAAGATGTATTGCAAATGGAGCCTCAGGTATACCGAACGATTTCCCAGAGCAAGGGGCCATACACAGCTTGAGGTTGCCATGGTGTGGACCATGTAGATCCCTAAATCTCACGGGACCAAGATGGATATGACAGTTGAAAATAAATTAAAACAAATTGAGGGGCAAACTGAGACCTCAGACGCCCAATTGTCGGGGTCACAACTGATGGAATGAACTCCCACTTCTGAATCTGGGTCTAGACCAGAGCAAGAAGTGGGAACTGTAACTGGGATGTAGGACCAGATCAAGATTAAAGCCTTGTGTGCGACCCAGAGGAGGTAACTTCTCAGGGGACAGAAACAAAAGAAAGGAAAAGAATGGCTACCCAAACATAAGTGAAGGGAAATAAAATGGCTTGAGCCCAAGACCCCCAAGAAAAAACTGTCTTAGGTTGAAGGGGATACACAGACCCCTACAACGTCAAAGACAAGCAACAAGCAGATAAGTGAGGAATGTAAGACTCCCTCCTCTCAGGATAAGTGAGCCCAGAAAAAGCCGAGGCAAGAAATAAGGAAATAGACCTATAGTACTGCAGTCTTGGTTTTTAAGATGGCAATTATCCAGGAAGGCCATCCACTGGTAGGCATCACCTCGCAACAGGAGGAGCAAGACTGGCCCAGTACCCAATTTCAGGAGGGTCTATCTAGATCACGGTGTCCTCATTTTTGTCTGCAAGTGGATGCATACGGTGGAATGGCTCAAGGACAAGCTGCCTATGATATTCCCCGTGGGAGGATGTGAAGCTGCTAGTCGACCGCAGATGAGCTTCTTAAGACCACAAAGGTGTCAATATGGGTACCAAAGATCCTTAAGGATATCTCTCCAAAGACTATGTTTAAGAAAATAGGGGCCCAGAACCCAAAAGTCTCGACACAGGATTGGAGAGTAATCAACCAGAGGGCTGTACCAGAAGGATGAACCCTGCTGGTGGAGGTCGGAGAGAAGTCCCTGAAGGTGATGCGAGAGCAAGACCTAAAATTGTTTTTAGGGTTCTTGCAGGTCGCTGTCAGGTTAATGAAAGATTTCAAAGGCAATGATCGCAGCCAGATGGAGACTGGAGGTGCTGCAGATTAATCTGCAGCACAGTAAAGGGGCCACTGCTGCCCTGAGCCGTTGTCTGGAGAGACAGGAAGTGGATATGGCCTTGATATAAAAACCCTACTTATATAAAGGGGACATATTGGGCCTCGGTGACACTGGAGGTTAGCTGATTTATGCTAGAAATTTAAAAAACTCCAAACCATGTATCTATGTGAGAAATGGAATTTTTTAATGCCAATGATGGATTTCTGCTCCAGCGTTTTGCTGACCATCAGGATGCAGCAATGCGAGGAAGGTAGCACGAGAGAAATTGTTGTGGCCTCAGAATACCTTCCTTATGAAGATAGCTCTCTTCCTCCATTGGAGGTGAGGAGACCGACAGAGGCTTGCCATCGGCAAGGTGACCAACCACACTTAGTGTGGCCAGCAAAAACACCAACAGTAGAAGTAATCACATTCTTGAATTTCTCTTGTCCAACAACTTGGAGGTCCTGAATAGGGGTGATGAACCTACATTCAGGAATAGCAGAAGGGAAGGAGTAATTGACATAACCTTTGGTTCCGTGATGATGAGCAGCTATGTCAAACAATGGCATGTGGCATTAGAGGCATCCTCATCAGACCACATGTATATTAAATTCAAGGTTGAAATGGGAATCAGACAGACCATGGTCTATAGGAATCCCAGGAAAAGAGACTGGGAGACATATAGGAGGGTCCTTGGCTTAAGTTTATCAGAAATTATAACCTTGATGAGGAATCCAGTAGTGCTTGAGGAAGCTGCCATAGTGACCTCATACCAGGACAACTGTGCAATCACCAAGAAGTGCACAAACAGGAGTGTGCCTTGGTGGAACAATAACTTGGAAATGCAAAGAAAACAGGTATGAAGACCATTTAATCTTGTGAGATGTAAAGGACAAATATTGTAACGCAGCGTATTGTAATGTAAAAGATAAAATACCGTGAGACCCTTGTCAACCACAACTATGCAATTACACAGGCAAAGTAGGCGCCAGAGAAGGCATTCTGTGAGGAAGTGGATGGCACGGCTGCTCAAGCCAGATATCACAGAATTCTCACTAGAGTACCAACTAATCCAGGAGGCTTGTCGAGGGAGGATGGGGGATATACAAAGACAGCACATGAGATGCTGGAACTGCTTCTCAAAACTCACTTTCCTCGATATGCTCTGGCAGATAACATAGGCAGAATGGGATCCCTGAGAGACAATGGTTCTCAGATACTTGAAGAGAGGACTGGGAATCGGCCAAGGAGTGTGTCGACTTCAATAAGATCCAATGGGTCATGGGAACATTCCAACAGTTCACGTCATCTGGCGCATGTGAAATCTTTCCAGCTCTCCTGCAACAGGCAGGAGAGAATCTCATAAGAGTCCTATGCAGGTTATTCAGGGTTAGCCTAGCAACAGGAATCATTCCCAATGCCTGGAGGGCAGTGAAGGTTGTCTTTATTCCAAAGCCAGAGAGAATTGATGATACTAAGGCCAAGGATACGAGACCAATCAGTCTGTCCTCCTTCATTCTTAAAACATTGGAAAAACTGATTAATATACTGTTGGGGAGAGGAGGCTAACTAGGGCTCCTTTACATTCAGACCAACACAATATCACCCAGGTAAATCATGTGAGACAGCTCTCTGTCAAATCACTCTGAGGGTGGAGAAAGCACTTCACTTTCAAGAAATAGCCCTCTGCATCTTCCTGGACATTGAGGGGCCTTTAGTAACACAACCTTCAATTCCATAGTTAGGGCAGCAGAGGTGCATGACCTAGGGACCATTATACAGGGTGTTAGAAAAAGGTACTTCCAGGAAACATTCCTCACACACAAAGAAAGGAAATATGTTATGTGGACATGTGTCTGGAAACGCTTACTTTCCATGTTAGAGCTCATTTTATTACTTCTCTTCAAATCATATTAATCATGGAATGGAAGCACACAGCAACAGAACGTACCAGCGTGACTTCAAACACTTTGTTACAGGTAATGTTCAAAATGTCCTCCGTTAGCGAAGATACATGCATCCACCCTCTGTCGCATGGAATCCCTGATGTGCTGATGCAGCCCTGGAGAATGGCGTATTGTATCACAGCCGTCCACAATACGAGCACGAAGAGGCTCTATATTTGGTACCGGGGTTGCGAAGACAAGAGCTTTCAAATGCCCCCATAAATGAAAGTCAAGAGGGTTGAGGTCAGGAGAGCGTGGAGGCCATGGAATTGGTCCGCATCTACCAATCCATCGGTCACCGAATCTGTTGTTGAGAAGCGTACGAACACTTCGACTGAAATGTGCAGGAGCTCCATCGTGCATGAACCACATGTTGTGTCGTACTTGTAAAGGCACATGTTCTAGCAGCACAGGTAGAGTATACCGTATGAAATCATGATAACATGCTCCATTGAGCGAAGGTGGAAGAATATGGGGCCCAATCAAGACATCATCAACAATGCCTGCCCAAACTTTCACTGAAAATCTGTTTTGATGATGTGATTGCACAATTTCGTGCGGTTTCTCGTCAGACCACATATGTTGATTGTGAAAATTTACAATTTGATCGCGTTGGAATGAAGCCTCATCCGTAAAGAGAACATTTGCACTGAAATGAGGATTGACACATTGTTGGATGAACAATTCGCAGAAGTGTACCCGTGGAAGCCAATAAGCTGCTGATAGTGCCTGCACAAGCTGTACATGGTACGGAAGCAATGGGTTCTCCCGTAGCACTTTCCATACAGTGACGTGATCAACGTTAACCTTGTACAGCAGCAACTTCTCTGACGCTGACATTAGGGTTATCGTCAACTGCACGAAGAATTGCCTCGTCCATTGCAGGTGTCCTCGTCGTTCTAGGTCTTCCCCAGTCGTGAGTCATAGGCTGGAATGTTCCGTGCTCCCTAACACGCCGATCAATTGCTTCGAACGTCTTCCTGTCTGGACACCTTCGTTCTGGAAATCTGTCTCGATACAAACGTACCGCGCCACGGCTATTGCCCCGTGGGCATCTGCCAACTCCGCATTTGTAAACATTGCACTGACTGCAAAACCACGTTCGTGATGAATACTAACCTGTTGGTGCTACGTACTGATGTGCTTGATGCTAGTACTGTAGAGCAATGAGTCGAATGTCAACACAAGCACCGAAGTCAACATTACCTTTCTTCAATTGGGCCAACTGGCGGTGAATCGAGGAAGTACAGTACATACTGACGAAACTAAAATTAGCTCTAACATGAAAATTAAGCGTTTCTGGACACATGTCCACATAACATCTTTTCTTTATTTGTGTGTGAGGAATGTTTCATGAAAGTTTGGCCGTACCTTTTTGTAACACCCTGTATGTAGGTGAACTAGGGCCATGCTTAGTGGAAGGAAGGTAGAGGCCACCGTGATGAATGAAAAAATGGTAATTAACACCACTAGAGGTTGTCCACAAGGAGAAGTTTTATCCCCATTATTGTGGAATCTAGTGGTGAACAAACTCATTGAGGCAGTAAATTCCAAACAGTGCTTTTGCCAAGGATATGCAGATGATCTTGCCTTGGGAATACTAGGCAAATTTAATGACACAGTTAGGAATATGGCACAAGATGCACTGGACATTGTGCAAGACTGGTGCATTAAACAGGATCTAAGGGTAATCCTAAGAAGACTGTTGTGGTACCATTCATGAAAAAGCATATGCAACACTCAAGTTGGAATCCAAAGCTCTTCGATGAAACTCTACCTGTGAAGGCGATAGTGAAATATCTAGGGGTAACCTTAGATGAGAAACTAACATGGACCCCCTACATTAAGAGTATCTGCTCCAATGCGAAAGGTACTCTAGTGAATAAAAGAAGGGCTTATGGCAAAAAGTGGGGACTAAGTCGCAGAGGTATGCCACTGGATATACACCATGGTGGTTAGACCTAGAATCTCCTACGGGGCAGTAGTATTGTGGAAGAAGGTAGAACAGCAGGTTGCAGCGAATGAGCTTGCTAAGGTGCAGAGACTGGCATGCTTAGCCATAACAGGCAGAATTAGCAGCACACCAACCGCTGGGATGGAATCAATGCTGGACATGCTTCCACTATACCTTTGGGTCAAGATGAAGGCAGCAGCTGGTGCTTACAGATTCAAAACTGATAAGAACTGGATCTCATTCGGATATCCAGAATCACACACTAAAATGGTGAGTGAGGTAAATATAGGAATGGCTGGGGAAACGCTGGCTGACTATATAGTAAATTTCAACTGCTTCAAGAAGCCTTACAACATAATATTTGGAAGCAGAATACAGTGGGAAAAACAGTTCGACACCATACAGAGGACAGTAGCTGGTTCACTGATGCATCGAAATCAGACCAAGGCACTGGGAAGATGGAGATGCCAGAGAGAGGATCTTTATGAGATTAATTACCAGTTGTGGGTAGTTTATTGGAAATAAGCTCCCAGCAAGGGTTGGTGCATGCCTGGACACCATAATCACTAACTTCAGCATCTGGGATTATAAACTCAGTGTAGTTGAACCTATGACAACAGATCACTGTGCGCTAGTAATGGAAACCAGTATGAGGAGCAAACTGCAGATAGGCACATGGCATTCAAACTACACATTCAAAAGAAGATTTGTTAAAAGAGGGAGACTAAATGACCTCAAAGCAGTTCTCTCTTGCGTAAACTGGCAGCAGAAAATTGCAGAGTTGGTAGGCAGTGATTCTTTCTTGTGTCTGTTCCAAACCTTAAAAGCAATATTTGATGACATGTTTCTGGTAAGATCACTGAAGGATCCTGTGGAGAAATCACAAGGCAGGCACAAAGTTATCAATGTGAAACAATGGTACACACCCGAGCTCAATAAATTGAAGTGTATTGTAACAATGTGCAAGGACCGAATGAAATAAGCTTTAGACATTCAGCTAAAGAATTACATCACCACAACTACCTAAAAGCCAAAAAAGCTTATAGGCATTAGAGGAAGCAAAAAAATATAATGATATATACATTAAAGAGGCCCATAATCCTTGTAAAACTGCCTGGAATCTTGTAAATGAGAACAGAAAGAAGACTACCTCCTGTTTAAATTCATGTAACCCTGATGACTGCAATGAATATTTTGTCAGAATAGTGGAAAAGACAGTGAGTGAAATACCACACTCTGACCTAGATCCGACTGCAAACATAAGAAATGTAGATACTTGCAGTATTCAAAACTGGAAGGAAGTACACCCTGAAGACATGATAAAAATGGTGAACTCCTACAAACACTCAGAAAGTGTAGACATCTATGGCATGTCCTGCACACTGCTAAAGAAAATTATTGCAGAATTTGTTCAGCCACTAGCCATAGTAATAAACAAATGTCTATCTTCTGGTGTCTACCCAGACTTCCTTGAACTGGTACGCACAGTACCAATATATAAGAAGGGGGATCCATGCGAGGTGTCCAGCTTCAGACCAATCTCAGTGGTACCAGTACCAGCCAAAGTTACTGTGTCTGTGATGCGCTGCCAGGTACTGAATTATTTTGAGGAAAACAACTTATTACAAAACACACAGCACAGATTCCGAAAAGTGAGATCAACAGTGCCAACCACACTCGACTTATTAAAAATGATTCGACAGAGTTTTGAAGAGAGAGGGTGTGGCACTGACATTCTGTGACCTCAGAAAAGCCTTTGACTGCATCTTACACACAACACCAATAGCCAAGTTAAGATTTTATGGTGTTGGAGATGTTGTTTTATCAACACTCCAATCTTATCTGGAAAACCGAAAGCAGGTAGTATCAGTACACGGAGCAACTTCTCTTGAACAAAAACTGGACATGGAGTGCCCCAAGCATCAGTCTTAGGACCTCTCCTATACCTCATATAAGTCAATGATACGAGCTGTAATAGTCAAATGTTGCAGTTTGCAGATGACACTACCCTTATTGCCAAAGGCCATACAGCCGCAGAAGCTCTTGGTGCATCAAATTTGATGTTTGAAGAAATAAAAGAATGGTTCATCACACATAAAATGAAGATAAAGGAAGAAAAAACCGAACATTTGATATGCACTCTAACCAACATTGAAGAGCAAGAAAACATGGATACTGTCAGACTACTGGGCTTCAAGATTGACAGCAAACTCTCCATGAATGATCACACTGCATAAGTATGCACCAAACTTTCTCATGTGGTATACCTCCTAAGGAAGCTGAAGAGGGTAATAACTGACCAGTTTCTCACAATAGTCTACCATGCACTCTTCCACAGCCACATTAGCTATGTACTGTTGTTGTGGGAACACTCCTCAGGCTTCAAAGATGTGTTGCTATTACAAAAAAAGCCATTAGGATCATATCCTCTAGCAAAAGACTGGACCACTGTAAGCCTGTTTTCATCAGGCTAGGCATAATGACTGTTTTTAGCCAGTCTGTGTTTTTCTGACTCATTTATATAAAAGAAAATCAAAGGAATTTTGGCATAAGACAAGAAATATATAATCATGACACTCACTGTAAGAGGATCATTGAAGTGCCATGGTGTCGCCTATCAAGCACACAAGACAGCTTTCCAACAGATGCCCTAAAAATGTACATTAAACTGCCTCTAGAAGTGAAATCCCTACCACCTGAATTATTTCGGAAAAAAATTGCTCAGGACTTGAAACAACATCCACTATATTCCTTGGAAGGGTTTGTCAACAGTGGTTCTAGTGAATGGATAACATAATAAATATTGTTATGTTTTATTTATAATTTTGCCCAAATTTAATCTCCTTTTAATGTTCTCAGTTAACTGCACATTTAATTTTGTGTTTTACTTAAAGTACATATTTTGCCAAACGAAACTTTATGTGTGTGACCTACATGGTTTTGTAAACATTTTGCTTTATGGTATTTTCATTTGCTGCTATGAAGTTTTACTTTCCTGTTTAGTTATATTTCATTTTCTCTATGTTCTATGTGTTTTTGTGCACTGCATAAATATTTTCTTTTATTTGTAATATAAATTTTGTATATGGTGTTGTATAAATGTTAGTTGATAAACATTGTATTTGTAACGCAGTCTGTCCAGCCATGGCTGGTAAATGATGAAGATATAGAAATAAAGTGAAGTAACAAAGTAATAAAGATGTATGTGGTTCAGCCAAGACTGGAAGGCATCATCTCTTTAGGAAAAGTGGCATTGGTACTCCAAGCTGAAATTACTGCAATCAGGGCATGTGTGTAGGAGGATATGAGTAGATGCTACAAGGACCATAGCATCTACATTTATTCAGACAGCCAGGCAGCCCTGAACACATTGGCAGCCCCTGCAACAAGATCTAAGATTGCTGCAGAATGTCGAAAGGGCTCTCGTGGAGTTAGAGGGAAGCAATAGGGTAAACCTAGTGTGGGTCCCTGGCCACTCAGGGATCGGTGGCAATGAACAACCTGACAGATTGGCCAGGATGGGGGCATAGATTCTCTTCATTGGACCAGAACCTGTCCTGACAATCACCAAGGCTATGATCAAACTAGAACTGTGGAACTGGCTTACAAGATAGCATGTAGAATAATGGACCAAGGTCTATAAACAAAAACATGATAAGTTAATGATGCTGAAGCCAAGTTTTAAAAGAAGCCATGTAATCGTGGGCTTGAACAGGAAAGAGATTAAACTCATGGTTGGACTGATGACTGGCAATGGGAACTTCAAAAAACACCTACATACAATGGGTATAATAGAAGAAGACCCTAAATGTAGGATCTGTGACAAAAGTGAAGAAACTGCATCACACCTAATCTTCGAACGCAAGGCACTGGAGAGCAAGAAACAAAGACAACTAGACCTAAAGAAATTTTGTCTAACAAAAAACTGGTAAAGGGGCTCTCTGCACTATTTAAGGGCACTGATTGGCTTTACTAGATATACAGGGAGCAACACTGCACAATGAACTTGGTTTTGGTGCTGACAGTAGTGGTTTAGACCAAAGCTGTTTTAGCTTCCCTGCTAAAATCAAATCAAATCAAGCTTCCACCCTCATTTTACATTATAATATATCATTGGTACATGTTGATGGGAATACATCTTGCTTCTGTGTGTATGCAGCAGATATGTACCAGTGATATATTGCCTGTAATGTAAAATGGACGTGGAAGCTTAAGGTATGTGCTTAAAAATGACCACAGATTGAAAGTAGTCAATCATATAGATAATAATAATATTAATAGTAATAATAATAATAATAACAGTAATAGTAATGATACAACCTACTTGGACCATGTTTTAATTCAATAAACACATTGACACTGTGGACTCCCCACCCCTCACATCAAAACGAAAATTTTAAATTGAAAATAAGTGTTGGCATTCCAAGCTATAGTGAATGGCACGCTGCTAATCATAACATACAGATCTGCCTATTACGTGCAAGTAGTTGATCACACGTGTGGAAGATTAAGTGAGCATGCAATAAAGAATCTCAGTGCAACCACTGCATAAACAATATCGCAATGAGAGAGCAAGTTAATGGCTTATGATTGCCCTACTTGCCAAAGTAGCAAAACTTTACCAGTGCAGCAGTCATACAGTGTGAAGTAGTCAGCTGTGATGCCAATGCAGTAAAGTAGGCTGCTGTGTTACATGCTAGCAGATGATCTCCAATCAGTAGATTGCTTGTTTTGTGGCCACGAAAAATTCAAATGGTTCAAATGGCTCTGAGCACTATGGGACTTAACATCTGAGGTCATCAGTCCCCTAGAACTTAGAACTACTTAAACCTAACTAACCTAAGGACACCACACACATCCATGCCTGAGGCAGGATTCGATCCTGTGACCGTAACGGTTGCACGGTTCCAGACTGTAGCGGCTAGAACCGTACGGCCACTCAGCCGGCTGCGGCCGAGAAAAAAAAGTTTCGGCCAGATGGTGGGAAGAGCAAACTCTCCATAGATATGGACAAGATAGAATGACTTACTTCCGCTATAGCAAAGCAGTGAGTGTCAATCCTCCACTCTCCAACAAAAACTCCCAAAAATGTATCTACCATTACATTCATCATGCACATGAGCAGAGAGAGCGGTTCTTCCACTACCGATGCCCACTGTGCATCTATCTGTGGCATGCACACACACTCATCACCTTAAATGCAGCAGTCACGTCCATCAATCGAAAAACGTATAGAGAAAACAATAAAGAGAAAAAAGTTTGATTCCATTACGGAGTACAGGAACAGTGCAGTCAGTCACCACTAATCGTCCTTCACATTTTATATTAATAAAGGAAAAGAAATTCTTACATAATGATTTTGACAAAATTTGCATGATAAAGAAAGAAAAAAATGAAAGGGGGTGCGGCTGATAGTTCTTCCAGGGCGAGAGGATTGGCCAGAAGAGCTTGCCGCCTTTCATTACCTTCGCTGGGCTACACAGCACATTCAAGAACTGATTCCTCCTTAATAAAATTTCAAACATCTTTATTGGTCCATTGTATCCTGATCATTTGAGTTCAGTCTACATTTTGATTTCTTGCTTTGCCATATCATGTATTTCTTGTGACCAATAGTTAGTGAGAATTGCCTCCCTGACCTCCTTGAAGGTGCTGGAATTTTCTGTAACATCTTACATTCTTTTTGAGGTCTTGTCATCCATATATACATGTATGAATTTCAACTTTGCACTGAGGGGCCATGAATATGGTACTGAGCAGCTCAACTGTCCTATCCAAATCTTTGGATGGAGTGTGTTACAGTTTTCTTTAAAATTTTGAAATTTCAATACAGAAAGAAAATGCTGTGGTCAAATTTGGGTTCATCCTTCACACTTGTGCATCTCACTGAGCCTGTCATATAGATTTATTCCACATCGTGGGAAAGCTCATGTTTTCTGTGGTTCTCACATCTACCTGAATTATCAAAAAAAAATTGTCAGGTGTAATCTTCTTCATTGGCACAATGAGATCATGTGGGTGTGCACTGGACTTGGCACATGATGTCGCTTGTGTACTACATCTGTGTGAACAACCTGTCAGCACTGTCCATACCAAGTGGCTTGAACATCTGCATATCAACTCCACAGCACAAATTCTTGACATTACGGTTCTCAATGCTTCCTCAGCATGAGCAAAACAATTGACCGCTTTGGTATCACTTCCGGTGTTCATCACTTCTGCATTTTGCCCCTATGCCAAGATTTTAGGTCTCTTTTTTGCCCTGGACCTCGCTAGTTTCTCATGATTGTCAGCAACAAGAGCAATTTTCTTAGCCCCTGTAGCCTCTATTTGGTTGAGACATTCATCTTTTTTTGCCTCTGCACTAAGTCTGCATATTTCTATAATTTGTCCCCAAACTCATTCATATATTCAGTGATTTTCTTCATTAATTGTTTTGCCTCATGCTCTATTTTCTCCCTGCCTCCTCTGTCATGCCTCTTCTGCTTTTTTATCTGACCAAAGAGAGCAATCACTGGATCAGGCTGCGGTTCATAAAGTGCGCCTATAATTGGTTATGATACCCATGATTTATTAGTGCTACGGCATTGTCGTAGTATCAGTCTACCTTCTATCTCTTTTTCTGAATTTCTGATAGTGACTATAGCTTCTACATGGTTCCTATCATCTTTGTCTTCAAAATTGTTTCTACTGTTATGTCCATGTTCCTGTAACTCATCATTTATCAGCGCAAAATGGCTGTCATTTGTACTAATGACAAATTACTCCACAGGGAAGCTAGCCAATTTGTCTGTGGATAATGCTCACCTCTGTTATTTACATGTTCCATACTGTTACAGAAATCTATTTGCACTTGACTGTGTAAGAACCTCACTCTGCTCCTTTTCAAGATTCACAAAAAGGAGAGAAAGAAAACTGGCATGACCCAAGAAAGAACTATTTGGAAGTATTGTTAATCTGTTATCTCACTCTAACCTAGTAAACAAATAACACAAAACTTCCCCTACAGCCTTTGTTTGCAATACAGGTACCAATGCTGAGATGCTAAATTCATGGCTGTGGCTCAGGACCCACAAAACCAATACATAATCACAAATAAATAACATGCTAAATGGGATAAAACACAATGAGTAGTAAAATTCACACACGCTCTATATACTACTGTATAACTAAAATAATTGATAAAACTCTGATGTGTGATCAAGATTTACTGGTTGCTATACGAGGAATGTGGGGTGGGGGTGGGGTTGCAATTCTATCCTAGTGCAAGTGTCATCAAATATGTAGGTTAGCCTGTGGTGTAGTCAGTCTGTGGCTGTGTAATTTACATATGATCAATATCAAAGGAGAAGTCCTTCATACTCACCACTCTCAGAAGGTTGCACATTAATATTGTTGCACATGAAATCTGAATGCTTAGTTAAATTGTTGACCCCTGTGTGACTCCTAAGTAACTGACTATGTTGACACAGTCAATGTAAAATATTTAAATCACTTTATAGCCCCATCAAAATTACTCTTCTACCTGGTGAGCAAGATGTATGACACGGGCGAAATTCCCTCAGACTTCAAGAAGACTATAATAATTACAATTCCAAAGAAAGCAGGTGCTGACAGATGTGAAAATTACTGAACTATCTGTTTAATAAGTCATAGTTGCAAAATACTAACACGAATTCTTTAGAGATGAATGGAAAAACTGGTAGAAGCTGATCTCGGGGAGGATCAGGGGAATGTGTAGAAATGTAGAAACCCGTGAGGCAATACTGACCCTATGACTTAGCTTAGAAGATAGATTAAGAAAAGGCAAACCTATTTTTAAAGCATTTTAGACTCAGAGAAAGCTTTTGACAATGTTGCCTGGAATACTCTCCTTCAAATTCTGAAGGTGGTAGAGGTAAAAGACAGGGAGCAAAAGGCTATTTAAGTTGTACAGAAACCATATGGCAGTTAATAAGAGTTGAGGGGCATGAAAGGGAAGCAGTTGTTGAGAAAATAGTGAAACAGGGTTGAAGCCTATCTCTGAGGTTATTCAGTCTGTGTTGGGTAAGCCTTAAAGACAAAAGAGAAAAATTTGGAGTAGGATTTAAAATTCAGGGAGAAGAAATAATAACCTTGAGGTTTGTCAAAGACAGGGAGACTAAGAGATGAATACATTAAGCAGATTCATAAGGATGTAGGTTGCAGCAGTTACTCGGGATTGAAGAGGCTTGCACAGTATAAAATAGCAAGGAGACCTGCATCAAACCAGACAAACCAGACTGAAGACCACAACAAAAAGAACATCATTTTAATCATAATTTCATTTATACCTTTCTTGTTGTTCCATTCACATCGTTAATATATCATCCCTGACAGAGCTTCAGTCAAAATTTACATACCACAGATATATTAGACTGACAACAAGCACTTCAGTAACTCGTGATCATGCTCACAGATCAAAACTTTACATTGGTAAACAATACTAACTGGTCTCCAACATTTCTCTCATTGTACAATCATGAACAAGAATAATATAAATTAGAAAATGGAACATCAGTGGGCCATAACACATCTTTTAACTAGCATCATCATGATCCTTATAATCATCAGAGTATACACCACAAACATCATCTCAGTATTTCCTGTGATCGTAATAAACCCCTCATAATATGACATAAACCTCAAATTACACCATAAAATCAAATACCACCATAGTATCCCAAACATAGTCACATTACCACTACTCAAACGACACTCTACATATCATTCAATTACCTCTTTCATTACACAGCATATACTTCAACAAAAAATACACTCCTGAAAATGGAAAAAAGAACACATTAACACCGGTGTGTCAGACCCACCATACTTACACCGGACACTACGAGAGGGCTGTACAAGCAATGATCATACGCACGGCACAGTGGACACACCAGGAACCGCAGTGTTGGCCGTCGAATGGCGCTAGCTGCGCAGCATTTGTGCACCGCCGCCGTCAGTGTCAGCCAGTTTGCCGTGGCATACGGATCTCCATCGCAGTCTTTAACACTGGTAACATGCCGCGACAGCGTGGACGTGAACCATATGTGCAGTTGACGGACTTTGAGCGAGGGCGTATAGTGGGCATGCGGGAGGCCGGGTGGACGTACCGCCGAATTACTCAACACGTGGGGCGTGAGGTCTCCACAGTACACCGATGTTGTCGCCAGTGGTCGGCGGAAGGTGCACGTGCCCGTCGACCTGGGACCGGACCGCAGCGACGCACGGATGCACGCCAAGACCGTAGGATCCTACGCAGTGCCGTAGGGGACCGCACCGCCACTTCCCAGCAAATTAGGGACACTGTTGCTCCTGGCGTATCGGCGAGGACCATTCGCAACCGTCTTCATGAAGCTGGGCTATGGTCCCGCACACCGTTAGGTCGTCTTCCGCTCACGCCCCAACATCGTGCAGCCCGCCTCCAGTGGTGTCGCGACAGGCGTGAATGAAGGGACGAATGGAGACGTGTCGTCTTCAGCGATGAGAGTCGCTTCTGCCTTGGTGCCATTGATGATCGTATGCGTGTTTGGTGCCGTGCAGGTGAGCGCCACAATCAGGACTGCATACGACCGAGGCACACAGGGCCAACACCCGGCATCATGGTGTGGGGAGCGATCTCCTACACTGGCCGTACACCTCTGGTGATCGTCGAGGGACACTGAATAGTTCACAGTACATCCAATGCGTCATCGAACCCATCGTTCTACCATTCCTAGACCGGCAAGGGAACTTGCTGTTCCAACAGGACAATGCACGTCCGCATGTATCCCGTGCCACCCAACGTGCTCTAGAAGGTGTAAGTCAACTACCTTGGCCAGCAAGATCTCCGGATCTGTCCACCATTGAGCATGTTTGGGACTGGATGAAGCGTCGTCTCACGCGGTCTGCACGTCCAGCACGAACGCTGGTCCAGCTGAGGCGCCAGGTGGAAATGGCATAGCAAGCCGTTCCACAGGACTACATCCATCATCTCTACGATCGTCTCCATGGGAGAATAGCAGCCTGCATTGCTGCGAAAGGTGGATATACACTGTACTAGTGCCGACATTGTGCATGCTCTGTTGCCTGTGTCTATGTGCCTGTGGTTCTGTCAGTGTGATCATGTGATGTATCTGACCCCAGGAATGTGTCAATAAAGTTTCCCCTTCCTGGGACAATGAATTCACGGTGTTCTTATTTCAATTTCCAGGAGTGTACATTACGTTGTACCTGATTCTTCAAGCATCTCATTATATTCATGTCCCATTGATCTGACAGTTGCCCTCCTCCAGTAAGCCTTTTCTTTTAGCAACAAGGATAGATACATACTGACATAGTTTACATAAGTAAACCTAATATTTTCAATACATATTGACTTTTTCCACTTAATAAAACTTTGGATTTTTTTAATATTTTCAGATACAGCTGCTGACTATAACTACTTTGTGGCAGTTTTTAGCCTGACCCCTCTCTACCAAAATATTAGTAATTCATAGCTGTTCACCTTGTGTTATTTCAAGATTGCAGTAATACAAAATAACAAATCTTTGTTTAAATAAAACTACATCATAAATACATTATGTTTGAGGAAGGCATAAAATTTCTTCCAATAACTTCATTCATAGCAAAAGTATTTATATTACAATAAATGTGATTTCATCCTCGAGAAGTTTCTCAAAATGAACGGCAATTAAATATTATCCTCTTGTACACTCCTGGCTGTTTTCAATTTTTAGAATTTGTGCTTCAAACTAACTTACATTCACACTGTGAGATCCGCATACTGACCTACAAATCAACAGACTTATCACAGAATTCTTAATACAACATAAAATAAAGTAGAATGGCAGTAGAAATCTGTAAAATATGACCAGATGAGCCAGACAAAAACTGCAGTATGAAAGTCAAAATCTCTGAAATAGTACTGCTAAAGCGTCTGGGTCCTAGGCTTGCCTCACGCATCTCCACCCCCTTCCTCCCCCCAGTGCTAAATTTGCAGATTTGTTCCCAAGGACGCTGACAAATGAGACTTTGGACAATATTGAGAAGGTAAGAAAAAAATATTTATGTTTCATAGGTGTCTATTCCTCTCAAAATTCCTCTAAGCATGTGTTTTAAATTTTCATTTCCAAGAATCCTAACAAATGAGACTTGGAAATTTCATATGACAATAACAATAAAAAAATATTTTTGTTCTGAAAGGTTAGGTTTAGATTTCACATAGTTAAATGTTGGTTTATAAAATATAGTATTGTTGAAATGTAATTTTACTTGAATACTGCAGTCCAGTTCAGAATCAGAATCAGAATCAGAATTTTAATGGCCCGTAACATACAGAGTTAAATTACAAGATTTAATGTCCAGGAGACTTATCAAAACTTCAATTACAATTTATGTGTGTTACAGAAACAATAATTATTTATTTAAATTTACCAAGACTGAGTGCAGCCTAACAACAGTATTACTATAAAAAGAGAGAATAATTATTACAGTCATTTATTAGACATAAAATGTATAAGCTAAATTAACAAAACATTTTAGCCACTTTCTTTTTTGCTAGGATAGTCATATTATCATTAAGAAATTCTTGTAAAGAATAATAAAATTTCTGTACTAACAGTCTCCATGCTGAGGATTTGTTTCTTTTTTAGAATGTTGTAAATTTTCATGCCCATGTATGCTGAAGTTTGTGCAAACAGCTTTAATCTATGAGTTGCAAGCAATAAATTCTCCTTGCTCCTAATACTCTATTGATGTTTGAAGTTATTGTCTATGAATAACTTGATGTTATTGTAAACAAAGATAATCCGTTCATAAATGCACTCATATGGACCACTTATTTCTTTTAAATTTCTTAACAGTGGCGGCAGGATAATTTATGTTTTGCTTGAGACATATTTCTAACTATTGATTTTGTGCTTCCCAAAAAAATAATGCCATACCTTATAACTGATTCAAAGTAGTTGTGGTAAAGTATTTTTCTTGTCTCCATACTAGCTGAATATGACGTACTCTTCATTGCAAGTGTCAGGCTGTTTAATTTACTTGCTAGACACTTTATGTGTGAAGACCAGGATCGATTTTGGTCCAATTAGATGCCTAAAAATTTAACACTGTGTGCTTCTCTCAGTTCTTGGTTTCTATGACTAATGTGGAATTCTTTTACCTTAGAGTTTTTAGTTTTAAACTGCAGCAAATGTGTTTTCCCAATATTCAGTTTTAGCCCATTTTGTTGGAACCAGTTTTCCAAACTGTCTAATAGTTTTGTGACAGTTGAAGGAATTTGTTTGGGGTCATTGCTTTCAACAAGAGCAGAAATATCATCAGTGAATAAAACTGAGTGTGAATTTATATTGAGGGATAGATTATTGCTATAAAGTAAAAACAAAATTGGACCCAGAATTGAGACTTGTGAATTCCTTGAGAAATAATCATCGAATCAGAGAAGGAATTTCCCTTACTTGATAATATAAACACCCTTTGTTTTCTGTTCATGAAGTAACACCTAAACCACTCTAAAGCGCAACCCCCCATTCCCTATCTTTCCATTTTATACAGGAGAAAGTGATGGTTTACCAAATCAATTGTTTTTGTGATATCAAAGAGTGCCCCTGCATCTTTTTTCGACTTGTTTAAGGCAGAACTGTTTCTTTCCACAAACTCATTAATGGCCTCTATTGTCCTCTTGCCTTTTTGAAACCCATATTGATTAACTACAAATATGTTTGATTTGTCTAGAAATTTGTTTTACCACCACTTATTGAAATATTTTTGAAAAAAAAAATCAGGAGAATAGAAATTGGGTGGTAGGTCCCCCTATCTTCTCTTGAGTTTTTTTAAACAAAGTTTTACCTCCACATACTTTAGGACATCAGGAAAGTGAGCTTCTTTGACTGATTTATTATCTATTGAACTATTATCCTGGCAGCTGCTTTAATTACTTTGGTTGGTATGCCAGCCCATCCAGCAGAATGTTTGTTTTTTTGCTATAATATAGATTTCTCTACCACTTTAACTGAAATTTTCTCAAATTTGTTAAAGTATTCTTCTGTCTTGTGTCTTAAAAGTACTTTCTCTGCATAACATCAATATTTACATCTGGTTTATATACATTTATAAAAAAAAGTGTTGAATGACACTGACATCTGATCCGCGTTTGTAACAATTTTTTCCCCAACATAATTTTGGAAATATCTTTGCTGTCAGTTCTAATCTCGAGTTCTTATTTTATGATGGACTATACTGCCTTTGATTTCCTTCCATGGGCAGGGATGTATTTATTATTAACCATTTCTTTCGCTGCTTACGCTACCCTTTTAAATATACTTTTGTTCTGTTTAACATAGTGAAAACAGGGTCTTTGTTGTATTTCAGTTTCTTGTGCAGTTGGCTTCTTTTTCACAGGATGCTTTTATTCTAGCAGTGATCCAATTTAGCTTATTAGACACTTTTGTCTGCCACACTCTAATCGAAAACTTTTCATTAAATATATGTAATAAATTTTCGAAAAATATGTTAAAATGTACAGGTATTGGAATCTCATCTTGGACTTGCCGCTCCATCTCTTCTAATTTAGAGAAGAACAATTTTAAGTTTTCAACAGTAAAATGTCTCTTGCTGCACATTTTTCTAGTACTTTGTTCATATGTATTAGTCATTTCAATAAACAAAGGAGAATGGTCTGGAAGTCCTAAATCACACATAGTTTCCTTGCATCATCGAATTTATAATTGGTTAGAATATTTTCGATACAGGTTTCTTTATTCTCATTTTTTTGTTAATTCAGTAAGTTTGCCTTGAACCCAAATTTTTGGATTAGGTCCATAACCTGGATTGAGTCATTGGTTTCATTTGATAAATTTATATTGAAATCAGTGGCTGTTTGACCCCTTTTCTTTATGTCATTACTGACTTTCTGTAAAAGACCTATTACCTTTGGTGAAAATAATTTTCTTACTGCTACACCTTGAATTCGGTATATTGATGTGATGAAAATATTTTATTTTTCTAATTCCACTGGGCAGCTTTTAAATACATTTTCTTCGTTTAGAAAATTGAAATCGTCTTTCACTTTGTATTCTAAAGAGTTATTTACATGTATGCATGAGCCACTATATGCACTATTTGTACTACAGAAACTTGAGGCTACACTGAAATTGTTTAGCTTATTTAAAATTGTGACACAATCTTTTGTAAGCCAAAGTTTAATACAACAAATAATTTTAATACTTTTGCATTCTAAGAGTAAAATCTGGAGTACATCAATTTCATTCACCCTACCTTTATGACTGGTGTACCTAATCCATTTACTTTGAAGTGCATTAAGAAAGTGCTAGTATTTTTGTCTAAAGTTTCAAAATTAGCATATTTAGTAAGATTCCTACACTGAATCTTTTCTGGTTTCTTATATGTGCTAGCTTTCAGATTAAGAGTACATAATGTTGTAGGCAGAATACTAGTAACAAGTTTGCAATTTTCATTACAATTTTCAAAATCTGAGAAACGTTTTCTAAAAAGTTATAATTATAAACCAGAAACTCAATAAAATTCATACGTTATTCTTAAGTGAAAGTACATTTTTATTTCTTAAATTTCTAAATCCTGAATATTTATGACACTCCCATTTTCCTTCCACCATTACCTTCTTAAAAATAGGATCACTGTATTTAACTACACCAATTAAAAAATTCCCTTTTTGTCTTTTTACTGATTTCCTTCATCTCACAGGAACTCCTCAAATTTTGCTCCAATTATTCACATTTCCACAAAATCTTTCCCATTCCTGATTTTATCGCCGGCCGCGATGGTCTTGCGGTTCTAGGCGCGCAGTCCGGAGCCGTGAGACTGCTGCGGTCGCAGGTTCGAATCCTGCCTCGGGCATGGATGTGTGTGATGTCCTTAGGTTAGTTAGGTTTAATTAGTTCTAAGTTCTAGGGGACTAATGACCACAGCAGTTGAGTCCCATAGTGCTCTCAGCCATTTGAACCATTTGATTTTATCCCTAAATTTATCTGAAATTCCACAAACAAGACTTCCTGTGTCAATTAAGCATTTACCTTCCTACTGGTCTACTTTGACTTTAATGTTACGACAACTTCATTACTTTTCATCCTCTTTCCCTTTAGGAACTTATATAACAAATCATATTTAACATCTTTAAAATTTCCTTTAATTCCATCCTTTCTAGTTTTCACTAAATTAACAAGATCATCGGAATCTACATTAAAGGTAGTAGTTTTGGTCACTGGATGGTTGCGAAACAGATCACTATTACGTATACCTTTCTCACTCAGTCCAATTTTCACTTGATTCCACCTGTTGTATATAACACTCTACTGATCTTTGCTAATTGGTTCTAAAATAATTCTCTGTCAACATTATCTCCAAATTGATCTCATAGAAATCGTAAGAACTTCTCCCCTTTTCCTTCTAAACTATCACACAGTTTTAAATGACACAACATGTCTTTATTTCTATAATAGGATTCTTCAGTTACTGTGGATAAGGTGATGGTTTGGAAATAACTGATTATCAGATATAATTTCATCATTCTCTTTATTTTCCTGGAATTCACTAACAAAAACACTATCATCACTTAGTATTAACACTTTGTTATCATTTATTTCAATAAACGTTCTGTACTTACCTTAAGAATCCTCGACATCTTTCTCCTCTACAGTTAACATCATTGATGTACACCTTCAAGAGCATTACCTTCATTTGTTCCCCCAACAACTACCTCCAACTCCCCTCCCCCCATCCTATCATAATTACAGCTTATTGTGGCCCAGTACCAATATCAACCAAGTCATTATGATTCTCTTTTCCAAGCAATTCCCCCTAGTTCACAACCAATATACTCATAACTCTCCTCATAATTATTTTGTACCTCACTTTCAGCCCAGTTGTAAAAATCACTTACAACCTCCACTCCCAAGTCTGGATTCTCTATTTGTTATTTGTTATGGATACTTTTCCACGTACATCCCAAAATATTCAAAACTTATGTGATGATTTCCAGTAAAAGTTAGAGACCCTATTGTAATTTCATTTGTTTACCCCATATATGTGGAACCTCATTGAGGTGATCCCAAGTATTATGGATAGATTTCCTTGTAATTGTGTCTCAACTTTGTTTCCATTATGTTTCCCCATCCCAGCTTCTATTTCTGCTATCATTATTTCTTTCCCAGCCTCCCCCCTTCCATTAACATTACATTCTCTTATCCTGTTTTTCTGATCTTCATGCCTAAAATTCCTATATCACTGCTTCTAAAATTCTCCTCATTGTAACCAGAACTCCAGCCCTCCTTTATGTGTAAGTTGTGTGAAATATTCCTTTCCCTAGCCATATATAATTTGTTTGCACATTAAAGAAGCGGATGAAGTGAGTTGTTTGGCCCATGAACTAGATTCCACTTATTCTATCTGGCAACCTTCTCTTTTCAGTCCACCTATCAGTCATTCCATTCTTAAAATCATTAAAGGTTTCACCCTATTCCAAATGTTGATTACCCCAAGACAGTATCTGTCCTTCATGAAAGTTTTTGACAAATTTAATCTTTAGTTGTCTGGCATACCAGAAACGAAGTTATCTTTACAATGCTGCAAGAAATCAATAGGCTGTAAATTATTGAAAAGAAAATACGTGTCTGGTCCAAATAGTGCCACATATTTTTTGTTACTAAATTATCCTGAATTTCATTAATTTTTCTTACTAAATTTACACTGTTTATTACAGTTTCAGATGCTTTATTTGCTTCTTAATCTAACTTAATTGTTTTTCCTTCTGTTTCAGAACATAAATTGTTAACCTTTCTCTCTAATGCTTTTTGTGCAGATTTTAATTCTTCATTGTCGTTCCCTTAATGTGACCAAAAAATTTTCTAAAATTATCAATACATTAACTGAAAGCACTGCCACTGAAAAATTTCACGATTTAATCCAAAAATCTGGTTTCAACTTAAACTTGACTATGTACAATAGAGAAAATTTCCACTCAGTAACCTGCATAGATAGTATTATTACAAATTATCAGTTTGATGATGCAAGGAAGTTTAGCTTAGATCTAAGGATATCTGATCACCCCAAAACAGAGAAACTAAAATCTTAATCTTATATAAGAAGGAACTTTAGCAAAGAATATGTAGAGTGATAAGTTGTTATCAGCTCTCCTTTAGACCACTATATTCCAAGCAAAGAAAATTTTGATAAATTTCTAAATTGTTTTTTTGGGTGCATTCAATGAAATATTTGCTCAAAATCTTACTGTAAAGGAGGGTGGCTTTGAACGGCGAATCGTTTTTTAACAGTAATTTCTCATCTTTTTTTAAAATAAATCCTACACTCTAGTGTGTAAACATGGAACTAAGGCAAGAGTCGCTAAATATTATAATCGATACTTTCCGATGATATGACAGTCGATGTGAAATAACTCTGTATACCAGTGCTAGAAAATAAAATAATTCTCTGGAAATGTAAGTTCCTTCAAGTGCAAAAACGTTTGCCTATTATTAGAAGCATTTTGGAGTTTAGAAATTGAAACCAGTTTTTATTGCCAGGATTAACACTTGAATGAACATTTACAGTAAGCATAAAATGTTAAATTTATTCTTTGGTGACGTAAAAAAACAAAATATGAAGGCTTGTCTTTTGAGGTGTGACTTTCAACAGCGCCTTCCCTATTCTTTGACACATAAGTTCCATGGAAATCATGTTTTAGTGAAGTTTCCTTCAAGGAAAAGTGTAAAATAGTGTTGGATAATTTATCACCAATGATGATATTACACTTCTGAGGAAATGGCATTCCAAGGTGGAATCAAATGAAGCTTTTTGTGTGGTCTAATGTTCCCAATGTGTCAGATTTTGCGAAAGATGACATTTGTAGGATTCTATCTGATTCTAAGGTAGATAGAAGGGAAAGGCTTTATTTTGAGTTTAAATTTGATTGCTATGACATCTGCTAGAGTGGACACACTTTTCTTCCTTTCCTGTAGAGTGTTTACAGATGTAATTCTTTAAAATGTGATAACGTTCTTTCATTTCTTTTATTAACGCCATAAAAACTGTTTTAAAAAGATCTGTTTCTAAATAATTTTCTTATTTTATGACTAGCTCAGCACCCCTTTCCACTATTAGCAAAATTAAGCTGTAATCATAGGAACATTTTCAGGTGATTAAAGAAAACTCATAAAAAATACCTAAATTTTTCTAAATAAGTTACTTTCAAAACTATATTTATATACAAAATATCATGCTATTTCATATGATAGGTGTGTCATTTAACAGTGATTGACATGACTTCCACAGAATAGGCAAATGTTTCTAAGTTCAAAGTGACCCCGACAAATGGGGGTGAAACTGAACAGTGAAAAATATTTAAAAAATAAGCTACGAGTGGGGGGTTGGGGGGGGGACAAAAATCTATAATCTGCTTTATCGTATTCAACAACACCTTTTGCAACTTCCCAAAAAGTTTCAAGTCAGTGTCTTCAGAAGTTTCTGTTTAATTTACAAAATTGAATTTAAAATGATCAGAGTCACCCCACTTTATGGTATCAAAAGAGAGCAGGAATAAACGAAATTGGATTACACCAAGCATAAAAATTTCAAGTGCCAAAAATAAAACAGCTGCACAATAAGCTCAAAGTAAATAGAAACCTTAATTTCCTATCTTACGTTAAATGCATGAAGACTATATTAAGATAAGTTATACTGGCGGCAGAAAACTGGCAAATAGTATATTCATAAACAAACAAAGAAATAAAACAAAGGCAGTCTGGTCTGTTGTAAAATCGGAGTTGGGAGTCAATGTTAAAAGTCAAGAAATTTATCAAATTAGGTTTCAGGGTGATATTATTATAAAACATTTTCAATCTGTCAAACTGCTTCAGTGATTTATTTGTCAATATAGCAATATCTGATGTAGACATGACAGCCCATCAGGACAATATGATTTTCAGACAGAGAGATGACATACAAAACATTTGTTTTTAAAATGCAGAAAATTCACTCGGAAAGATGTGGAAGATACAATATTATCATTAAAAAACAAAAATTCTGCTCAATGGAATACCTTCCATGGTAATCAAGGAGGTACGCCATATTATTTCATACACACTGAGTAGTATTGTAAACCAGTCTTTTGGACATGGGTCTTTACCTGATGTCCTAAAATAAGCAGAGCTTAAACCATTATTTAAAAAGGGATCATCAGAAGATATGGGAAACTACCAGCCTATCTCTCTCCTTCCTGTTTGTTCTAAAATATTTGGAAAATCAGTTTGGTTTTCAAAGAGGAAAAAGCACCATAAATGCCATCAGAGAATTTACAGAAAAAGTAAGCATATCACTAGACTAGAATACAAAACTGTTAGGGATATTCTGTTATCTAACGAAACACTTTTGCTCAGTGAACGATTAATTATTACTTTACAAATGAAGAACTATGGGATCGAAGATACTGTATCTACGATCGTCTCCATGGGAGAATAGCAGCCTGCATTGCTGCGAAAGGTGGATATACACTGTACTAGTGCCGACATTGTGCATGCTCTGTTGCCTGTGTCTATGTGCCTGTGGTTCTGTCAGTGTGATCATGTGATGTATCTGACCCCAGGAATGTGTCAATAAAGTTTCCCCTTCCTGGGACAATGAATTCACGGTGTTCTTATTTCAATTTCCAGGAGTGTACATTACGTTGTACCTGATTCTTCAAGCATCTCATTATATTCATGTCCCATTGATCTGACAGTTGCCCTCCTCCAGTAAGCCTTTTCTTTTAGCAACAAGGATAGATACATACTGACATAGTTTACATAAGTAAACCTAATATTTTCAATACATATTGACTTTTTCCACTTAATAAAACTTTGGATTTTTTAATATTTTCAGATACAGCTGCTGACTATAACTACTTTGTGGCAGTTTTTAGCCTGACCCCTCTCTACCAAAATATTAGTAATTCATAGCTGTTCACCTTGTGTTATTTCAAGATTGCAGTAATACAAAATAACAAATCTTTGTTTAAATAAAACTACATCATAAATACATTATGTTTGAGGAAGGCATAAAATTTCTTCCAATAACTTCATTCATAGCAAAATTATTTATATTACAATAAATGTGATTTCATCCTCGAGAAGTTTCTCAAAATGAACGGCAATTAAATATTATCCTCTTGTACACTCCTGGCTGTTTTCAATTTTTAGAATTTGTGCTTCAAACTGACTTACATTCACACTGTGAGATCCGCATACTGACCTACAAATCAACAGACTTATCACAGAATTCTTAATACAACATAAAATAAAGTAGAATGGCAGTAGAAATCTGTAAAATATGACCAGATGAGCCAGACAAAAACTGCAGTATGAAAGTCAAAATCTCTGAAATAGTACTGCTAAAGCGTCTGGGTCCTAGGCTTGCCTCACGCATCTCCACCCCCTTCCTCCCCCCAGTGCTAAATTTGCAGATTTGTTCCCAAGGACGCTGACAAATGAGACTTTGGACAATATTGAGAAGGTAAGAAAAAAATATTTATGTTTCATAGGTGTCTATTCCTCTCAAAATTCCTCTAAGCATGTGTTTTAAATTTTCATTTCCAAGAATCCTAACAAATGAGACTTGGAAATTTCATATGACAATAACAATAAAAAAATATTTTTGTTCTGAAAGGTTAGGTTTAGATTTCACATAGTTAAATGTTGGTTTATAAAATATAGTATTGTTGAAATGTAATTTTACTTGAATACTGCAGTCCAGTTCAGAATCAGAATCAGAATCAGAATTTTAATGGCCCGTAACATACAGAGTTAAATTACAAGATTTAATGTCCAGGAGACTTATCAAAACTTCAATTACAATTTATGTGTGTTACAGAAACAATAATTATTTATTTAAATTTACCAAGACTGAGTGCAGCCTAACAACAGTATTACTATAAAAAGAGAGAATAATTATTACAGTCATTTATTAGACATAAAATGTATAAGCTAAATTAACAAAACATTTTAGCCACTTTCTTTTTTGCTAGGATAGTCATATTATCATTAAGAAATTCTTGTAAAGAATAATAAAATTTCTGTACTAACAGTCTCCATGCTGAGGATTTGTTTCTTTTTTAGAATGTTGTAAATTTTCATGCCCATGTATGCTGAAGTTTGTGCAAACAGCTTTAATCTATGAGTTGCAAGCAATAAATTCTCCTTGCTCCTAATACTCTATTGATGTTTGAAGTTATTGTCTATGAATAACTTGATGTTATTGTAAACAAAGATAATCCGTTCATAAATGCACTCATATGGACCACTTATTTCTTTTAAATTTCTTAACAGTGGCGGCAGGATAATTTATGTTTTGCTTGAGACATATTTCTAACTATTGATTTTGTGCTTCCCAAAAAAATAATGCCATACCTTATAACTGATTCAAAGTAGTTGTGGTAAAGTATTTTTCTTGTCTCCATACTAGCTGAATATGACGTACTCTTCATTGCAAGTGTCAGGCTGTTTAATTTACTTGCTAGACACTTTATGTGTGAAGACCAGGATCGATTTTGGTCCAATTAGATGCCTAAAAATTTAACACTGTGTGCTTCTCTCAGTTCTTGGTTTCTATGACTAATGTGGAATTCTTTTACCTTAGAGTTTTTAGTTTTAAACTGCAGCAAATGTGTTTTCCCAATATTCAGTTTTAGCCCATTTTGTTGGAACCAGTTTTCCAAACTGTCTAATAGTTTTGTGACAGTTGAAGGAATTTGTTTGGGGTCATTGCTTTCAACAAGAGCAGAAATATCATCAGTGAATAAAACTGAGTGTGAATTTATATTGAGGGATAGATTATTGCTATAAAGTAAAAACAAAATTGGACCCAGAATTGAGACTTGTGAATTCCTTGAGAAATAATCATCGAATCAGAGAAGGAATTTCCCTTACTTGATAATATAAACACCCTTTGTTTTCTGTTCATGAAGTAACACCTAAACCACTCTAAAGCGCAACCCCCCATTCCCTATCTTTCCATTTTATACAGGAGAAAGTGATGGTTTACCAAATCAATTGTTTTTGTGATATCAAAGAGTGCCCCTGCATCTTTTTTCGACTTGTTTAAGGCAGAACTGTTTCTTTCCACAAACTCATTAATGGCCTCTATTGTCCTCTTGCCTTTTTGAAACCCATATTGATTAACTACAAATATGTTTGATTTGTCTAGAAATTTGTTTTACCACCACTTATTGAAATATTTTTGAAAAAAAAAATCAGGAGAATAGAAATTGGGTGGTAGGTCCCCCTATCTTCTCTTGAGTTTTTTTAAACAAAGTTTTACCTCCACATACTTTAGGACATCAGGAAAGTGAGCTTCTTTGACTGATTTATTATCTATTGAACTATTATCCTGGCAGCTGCTTTAATTACTTTGGTTGGTATGCCAGCCCATCCAGCAGAATGTTTGTTTTTTTGCTATAATATAGATTTCTCTACCACTTTAACTGAAATTTTCTCAAATTTGTTAAAGTATTCTTCTGTCTTGTGTCTTAAAAGTACTTTCTCTGCATAACATCAATATTTACATCTGGTTTATATACATTTATAAAAAAAAGTGTTGAATGACACTGACATCTGATCCGCGTTTGTAACAATTTTTTCCCCAACATAATTTTGGAAATATCTTTGCTGTCAGTTCTAATCTCGAGTTCTTATTTTATGATGGACTATACTGCCTTTGATTTCCTTCCATGGGCAGGGATGTATTTATTATTAACCATTTCTTTCGCTGCTTACGCTACCCTTTTAAATATACTTTTGTTCTGTTTAACATAGTGAAAACAGGGTCTTTGTTGTATTTCAGTTTCTTGTGCAGTTGGCTTCTTTTTCACAGGATGCTTTTATTCTAGCAGTGATCCAATTTAGCTTATTAGACACTTTTGTCTGCCACACTCTAATCGAAAACTTTTCATTAAATATATGTAATAAATTTTCGAAAAATATGTTAAAATGTACAGGTATTGGAATCTCATCTTGGACTTGCCGCTCCATCTCTTCTAATTTAGAGAAGAACAATTTTAAGTTTTCAACAGTAAAATGTCTCTTGCTGCACATTTTTCTAGTACTTTGTTCATATGTATTAGTCATTTCAATAAACAAAGGAGAATGGTCTGGAAGTCCTAAATCACACATAGTTTCCTTGCATCATCGAATTTATAATTGGTTAGAATATTTTCGATACAGGTTTCTTTATTCTCATTTTTTTGTTAATTCAGTAAGTTTGCCTTGAACCCAAATTTTTGGATTAGGTCCATAACCTGGATTGAGTCATTGGTTTCATTTGATAAATTTATATTGAAATCAGTGGCTGTTTGACCCCTTTTCTTTATGTCATTACTGACTTTCTGTAAAAGACCTATTACCTTTGGTGAAAATAATTTTCTTACTGCTACACCTTGAATTCGGTATATTGATGTGATGAAAATATTTTATTTTTCTAATTCCACTGGGCAGCTTTTAAATACATTTTCTTCGTTTAGAAAATTGAAATCGTCTTTCACTTTGTATTCTAAAGAGTTATTTACATGTATGCATGAGCCACTATATGCACTATTTGTACTACAGAAACTTGAGGCTACACTGAAATTGTTTAGCTTATTTAAAATTGTGACACAATCTTTTGTAAGCCAAAGTTTAATACAACAAATAATTTTAATACTTTTGCATTCTAAGAGTAAAATCTGGAGTACATCAATTTCATTCACCCTACCTTTATGACTGGTGTACCTAATCCATTTACTTTGAAGTGCATTAAGAAAGTGCTAGTATTTTTGTCTAAAGTTTCAAAATTAGCATATTTAGTAAGATTCCTACACTGAATCTTTTCTGGTTTCTTATATGTGCTAGCTTTCAGATTAAGAGTACATAATGTTGTAGGCAGAATACTAGTAACAAGTTTGCAATTTTCATTACAATTTTCAAAATCTGAGAAACGTTTTCTAAAAAGTTATAATTATAAACCAGAAACTCAATAAAATTCATACGTTATTCTTAAGTGAAAGTACATTTTTATTTCTTAAATTTCTAAATCCTGAATATTTATGACACTCCCATTTTCCTTCCACCATTACCTTCTTAAAAATAGGATCACTGTATTTAACTACACCAATTAAAAAATTCCCTTTTTGTCTTTTTACTGATTTCCTTCATCTCACAGGAACTCCTCAAATTTTGCTCCAATTATTCACATTTCCACAAAATCTTTCCCATTCCTGATTTTATCGCCGGCCGCGATGGTCTTGCGGTTCTAGGCGCGCAGTCCGGAGCCGTGAGACTGCTGCGGTCGCAGGTTCGAATCCTGCCTCGGGCATGGATGTGTGTGATGTCCTTAGGTTAGTTAGGTTTAATTAGTTCTAAGTTCTAGGGGACTAATGACCACAGCAGTTGAGTCCCATAGTGCTCTCAGCCATTTGAACCATTTGATTTTATCCCTAAATTTATCTGAAATTCCACAAACAAGACTTCCTGTGTCAATTAAGCATTTACCTTCCTACTGGTCTACTTTGACTTTAATGTTACGACAACTTCATTACTTTTCGTCCTCTTTCCCTTTAGGAACTTATATAACAAATCATATTTAACATCTTTAAAATTTCCTTTAATTCCATCCTTTCTAGTTTTCATTAAATTAACAAGATCATCGGAATCTACATTAAAGGTAGTAGTTTTGGTCACTGGATGGTTGCGAAACAGATCACTATTACCTATACATTTCTCACTCAGTCCAATTTTCACTTGATTCCACCTGTTGTATATAACACTCTACTGATCTTTGCTAATTGGTTCTAAAATAATTCTCTGTCAACATTATCTCCAAACTGATCTCATAGAAATCGTAAGAACTTCTCCCCTTTTCCTTCTAAACTATCACACAGTTTTAAATGACACAACATGTCTTTATTTCTATAATAGGATTCTTCAGTTACTGTGGATAAGGTGATGGTTTGGAAATAACTGATTATCAGATATAATTTCATCATTCTCTTTATTTTCCTGGAATTCACTAACAAAAACACTATCATCACTTAGTATTAACACTTTGTTATCATTTATTTCAATAAACGTTCTGTACTTACCTTAAGAATCCTCGACATCTTTCTCCTCTACAGTTAGCATCATTGATGTACACCTTCAAGAGCATTACCTTCATTTGTTCCCCCAACAACTACCTCCAACTCCCCTCCCCCCATCCTATCATAATTACAGCTTATTGTGGCCCAGTACCAATATCAACCAAGTCATTATGATTCTCTTTTCCAAGCAATTCCCCCTAGTTCACAACCAATATACTCATAACTCTCCTCATAATTATTTTGTACCTCACTTTCAGCCCAGTTGTAAAAATCACTTACAACCTCCACTCCCAAGTCTGGATTCTCTATTTGCTATTTGTTATGGATACTTTTCCACGTACATCCCAAAATATTTAAAACTTATGTGATGATTTCCAGTAAAAGTTAGAGACCCTATTGTAATTTCATTTGTTTACCCCATATATGTGGAACCTCATTGAGGTGATCCCAAGTATTATGGATAGATTTCCTTGTAATTCTGGCTCAACTTTGTTTCCATTATGTTTCCCCATCCCAGCTTCTATTTCTGCTATCATTATTTCTTTCCCAGCCTCCCCCCTTCCATTAACATTACATTCTCTTATCCTGTTTTTCTGATCTTCATGCCTAAAATTCCTATATCACTGCTTCTAAAATTCTCCTCATTGTAACCAGAACTCCAGCCCTCCTTTATGTGTAAGTTGTGTGAAATATTCCTTTCCCTAGCCATATATAATTTGTTTGCACATTAAAGAAGCGGATGAAGTGAGTTGTTTGGCCCATGAACTAGATTCCACTTATTCTATCTGGCAACCTTCTCTTTTCAGTCCACCTATCAGTCATTCCATTCTTAAAATCATTAAAGGTTTCACCCTATTCCAAATGTTGATTACCCCAAGACAGTATCTGTCCTTCATGAAAGTTTTTGACAAATTCAATCTTTAGTTGTCTGGCATACCAGAAACGAAGTTATCTTTACAATGCTGCAAGAAATCAATAGGCTGTAAATTATTGAAAAGAAAATACGTGTCTGGTCCAAATAGTGCCACATATTTTTTGTTACTAAATTATCCTGAATTTCATTAATTTTTCTTACTAAATTTACACTGTTTATTACAGTTTCAGATGCTTTATTTGCTTCTTAATCTAACTTAATTGTTTTTCCTTCTGTTTCAGAACATAAATTGTTAACCTTTCTCTCTAATGCTTTTTGTGCAGATTTTAATTCTTCATTGTCGTTCCCTTAATGTGACCAAAAAATTTTCTAAAATTATCAATACATTAACTGAAAGCACTGCCACTGAAAAATTTCACGATTTAATCCAAAAATCTGGTTTCAACTTAAACTTGACTATGTACAATAGAGAAAATTTCCACTCAGTAACCTGCATAGATAGTATTATTACAAATTATCAGTTTGATGATGCAAGGAAGTTTAGCTTAGATCTAAGGATATCTGATCACCCCAAAACAGAGAAACTAAAATCTTAATCTTATATAAGAAGGAACTTTAGCAAAGAATATGTAGAGTGATAAGTTGTTATCAGCTCTCCTTTAGACCACTATATTCCAAGCAAAGAAAATTTTGATAAATTTCTAAATTGTTTTTTTGGGTGCATTCAATGAAATATTTGCTCAAAATCTTACTGTAAAGGAGGGTGGCTTTGAACGGCGAATCGTTTTTTAACAGTAATTTCTCATCTTTTTTTAAAATAAATCCTACACTCTAGTGTGTAAACATGGAACTAAGGCAAGAGTCGCTAAATATTATAATCGATACTTTCCGATGATATGACAGTCGATGTGAAATAACTCTGTATACCAGTGCTAGAAAATAAAATAATTCTCTGGAAATGTAAGTTCCTTCAAGTGCAAAAACGTTTGCCTATTATTAGAAGCATTTTGGAGTTTAGAAATTGAAACCAGTTTTTATTGCCAGGATTAACACTTGAATGAACATTTACAGTAAGCATAAAATGTTAAATTTATTCTTTGGTGACGTAAAAAAACAAAATATGAAGGCTTGTCTTTTGAGGTGTGACTTTCAACAGCGCCTTCCCTATTCTTTGACACATAAGTTCCATGGAAATCATGTTTTAGTGAAGTTTCCTTCAAGGAAAAGTGTAAAATAGTGTTGGATAATTTATCACCAATGATGATATTACACTTCTGAGGAAATGGCATTCCAAGGTGGAATCAAATGAAGCTTTTTGTGTGGTCTAATGTTCCCAATGTGTCAGATTTTGCGAAAGATGACATTTGTAGGATTCTATCTGATTCTAAGGTAGATAGAAGGGAAAGGCTTTATTTTGAGTTTAAATTTCATTGCTATGACATCTGCTAGAGTGGACACACTTTTCTTCCTTTCCTGTAGAGTGTTTACAGATGTAATTCTTTAAAATGTGATAACGTTCTTTCATTTCTTTTATTAACGCCATAAAAACTGTTTTAAAAAGATCTGTTTCTAAATAATTTTCTTATTTTATGACTAGCTCAGCACCCCTTTCCACTATTAGCAAAATTAAGCTGTAATCATAGGAACATTTTCAGGTGATTAAAGAAAACTCATAAAAAATACCTAAATTTTTCTAAATAAGTTACTTTCAAAACTATATTTATATACAAAATATCATGCTATTTCATATGATAGGTGTGTCATTTAACAGTGATTGACATGACTTCCACAGAATAGGCAAATGTTTCTAAGTTCAAAGTGACCCCGACAAATGGGGGTGAAACTGAACAGTGAAAAATATTTAAAAAATAAGCTACGAGTGGGGGGTTGGGGGGGGACAAAAATCTATAATCTGCTTTATCGTATTCAACAACACCTTTTGCAACTTCCCAAAAAGTTTCAAGTCAGTGTCTTCAGAAGTTTCTGTTTAATTTACAAAATTGAATTTAAAATGATCAGAGTCACCCCACTTTATGGTATCAAAAGAGAGCAGGAATAAACGAAATTGGATTACACCAAGCATAAAAATTTCAAGTGCCAAAAATAAAACAGCTGCACAATAAGCTCAAAGTAAATAGAAACCTTAATTTCCTATCTTACGTTAAATGCATGAAGACTATATTAAGATAAGTTATACTGGCGGCAGAAAACTGGCAAATAGTATATTCATAAACAAACAAAGAAATAAAACAAAGGCAGTCTGGTCTGTTGTAAAATCGGAGTTGGGAGTCAATGTTAAAAGTCAAGAAATTTATCAAATTAGGTTTCAGGGTGATATTATTATAAAACATTTTCAATCTGTCAAACTGCTTCAATGATTTATTTGTCAATATAGCAATATCTGATGTAGACATGACAGCCCATCAGGACAATATGATTTTCAGACAGAGAGATGACATACAAAACATTTGTTTTTAAAATGCAGCAAATTCACTCGGAAAGATGTGGAAGATACAATATTATCATTAAAAAACAAAAATTCTGCTCAATGGAATACCTTCCATGGTAATCAAGGAGGTACGCCATATTATTTCATACACACTGAGTAGTATTGTAAACCAGTCTTTTGGACATGGGTCTTTACCTGATGTCCTAAAATAAGCAGAGCTTAAACCATTATTTAAAAAGGGATCATCAGAAGATATGGGAAACTACCAGCCTATCTCTCTCCTTCCTGTTTGTTCTAAAATATTTGGAAAATCAGTTTGGTTTTCAAAGAGGAAAAAGCACCATAAATGCCATCAGAGAATTTACAGAAAAAGTAAGCATGTCACTAGACTAGAATACAAAACTGTTAGGGATATTCTGTTATCTAACGAAACACTTTTGCTCAGTGAACGATTAATTATTACTTTACAAATGAAGAACTATGGGATCGAAGATACTGTATTACAGTGGCTCAACTCTTATCTGACAGAAGGGAAACAAAGAGTTATCTTAACATCAAATTCAGTTAACTATCACTCTGAATGGAAAACAATTTTCCCAGGAGTTTCACAGGGTTCAGTACTGGGTCCTTACCTGTACTTGTTGTATATAAATGATTTATCACTAAATATTGATACTCATTCAGTCTTGTTCGCAAATGAGACCTCAGGCCTGACAGAAAATGATACAATAGAAAAGATTCCAGATAGAATAGAAAATGTTTTGGGGAAACTGAAATCCTGGTTCCATTAAAATGGACTAAAGCTCAATGTCACTAAGACACAGATAATTCAGTTTGTCTCTAAATTGTAGCAATCTGTCCTGTACAAATAGCCCATACTAATCAACTGAGGACAGAAATGAGCCATGTGAAGTTCTTGCACCTAAAACCTATACGAAAGTTTAAGCTGGACAAAACATTCAGATACCCTGGCAAATAAATTAAATTCCCTGGCTTTTGCAGTGTTTATTTTATCTGGTGCAACTCATATGGACACAAGATAGACAGTCTACCAAAGTTATTTTGAATCTGTTATTCACTAGGGATAATTTTCTGGGGAAACTCTAAAAGCAGGACAAGGTTACTAATTCTTCAGAAGAAATACATTGGCAACATATGTGTTTCCCACAGAAATGAGCCATGCCACTCATTGTTCAAGAAATTAAAAATACTAACTATTAATTCAAAGTACATTTTTGAAATTTTGATTGTTGTGTATAACAAACAACATAATCTTGAAACGTTCTGTTTTAAGCATGGCTATGGTACTCGTCACAAGGAAAACTTCTAATTTTCTTCGCAACACTTAAAGCTTTATGCTCAGGCGACATTGCACATGAAAAAAATATATAGTAAATTTAAAAAAGATGTATGTAACAAACTGAAAGGAAGAAATATGTGAACAATGGACCTCAGTTCGCAGAAAAGTCTACCCCAAACTATTTTAATAGAGAAATGTGACTACACCATTGAAGAATCCATGGAAGACAGTCTGCCACTTTGAACAATAGAAATCTGTAGATAATATGGCAGTGTGGTCTCTATACAATAAAGGAAATTAATAAACTGTTAATTTATAGTAAATATTATAGTGTTGTATTTATTGACATTGTTCTTAAAATAGTGTAAAAAGAATTTTGTAAATCATTATACATTACATTTTTGCTAAACTTGACATGTCTCCTTTACAACAGATCCCTACAGCAAATCTGTACAATGTATGTAATACATGTAATAATCAGTTTTACCTCATACATTTTGTTTTCTACAGTCCAGTGGATTTATAGCGCATAATACACTTATGGTATTTTACAGTATCTTCAATTCAATTCTTTTTCTTGATATATAACTATTTCCCTTGTGTTTAAATTTGTGTACATACATTTAAGCTTATGCAAATACAATTAAATTGCTTTTTGAATTGAATGATGGTTACTTCATTCCACCTCTCTCTTGCTTTCATCATATTTTTGTTTTCCTTGCAATAATTAGTAAATTCATTTAAGAAATAAAATGGATTTTTCTCCTGTATTTCTCTTACTTTGTGTTCTTTAATGGCTGATACTGTTAGAAAGTCAATTGAGTAGGAACATTCCCATGCATGTTACACTTCTCTCATAGTTACTTGTCTTGTGTTTGGTTGCTCTCTGTTTCCAACAGTTTCTTGTTTCATGTTGATGACCCTCTTCATTTTTCTTTAAAATTGCTAAAGTTTTTCTTAATGTGTACTATTATTTCATATATGTAAACGTCTTCTTACTATTACAATGTTAAGGATTTTAAATTTTGATCTGCAATTTGTTCATTGTCTCACATTGGTCATGCATATAGTCCTTTTCTGTACAGTGATTACCCTCTTCATACACACTGATCCCCTCCATAGTTCTGTTCCAAATGACATTACTGAATCAAAGTGTGCAAAGGAAAACATTTTGAGGTGTGCAATACTTATGATTTGGCTAACTTCTTATGACATTACTTGCGGGTGCTTTCCATGTAGCACATCCCAGTGAGTAAGGACAATGTGCAGCCATTAGCAGATCACGTGGCTTGATCAAAAAGGGGTTAGCTACACACGTACACTCTAAAGCCCTTATTATTCCACAATGGGTACAATTCATGTTACCTTGTGTAGGTAGAGTGACAAGTTAATGAATAATAAAATGTCCACAGGATTATAGCAGGATTATTTATGTTTCTACCAGCACAAATTTCTAAATGGTGGCCTCATATCTATTAACAGATGGTTTTAGCAGCACTTATGATTCCTTAGTATTAATATTCACTAAAATTGCAATTATTTACAGTGTAATATCATGGAACTAATTAAATCACATTAGTATCGAAAGTCTGAAAATTTACAAAGGTCTTCTTGTTAATCATATCTATAAGTTCACAAAATCGGTCTGAAATTTGTTGAATTCACTGCACACATGCCACCCAAATGACAACCTTTCAAGACAAGCACCAACGACCAAAGGCCACATGGTCTGCCGAGCATGCTTACTTATAAGCTCAGCCACATGATTACCACTAGAGTCAATGTACCTGCTTTACTTCTGACCATCAAATTTACAGACATTTTTGAGTTCATCTAACAACTTTACAACAAAACATAATTTACCAAGTTTCAAGAAAATTTGCAAGCACTATTTCACATTTTCACAAATAATTGTAATATCACATTCTCTAATGCATAGCAACCTGAATTTATTTCACTGTTTATACTACTGATGGGCTCTGTTCATGTCAATTTCCCATCAAGGCTGATACCCAGAAATTTTGCACATGGTACTTGTTGAAGTTTGTTTTCTTTGCTCTTTAACACTAACTCATTTGGTTTTTGTTGATTGTTTTTAAAGACCACAATCTTTTTTTGTAATTTATAGTCAGTTTATTATTTCAAACCATTTTTCTAGTCTGAATAACGCATTTTCAGTTCTACATGTACCTTCTTCTAGATCCATTCAGTTAATTAAAATGTTTGTGTCATCCACAAATAGTATAGATTTTACGTAAATAAGTTATACAGAACTGCAAGCAGTCACTTTTGACTGGTTGCAGTTCTTTATAACTTATTTACATTCAATATATAGTCACAGCTCTAAAATATCCATAATGGATAAGCATAATAAGTATCGATTTTTATTGAATTTCATGCTGTAGCTCACAGATATATGTCGAGAACAGCAGAGGCCCTGGCACATTTCCCTCTGGCATTTTGTTCAGGATGATACCCATGTTTCCTCATCTGTTATTTCTAGTTTTTGCTATCTGTTCATTAAGTAGGAGTTTATCAGTTTGAATGCATTGCCTCTCACCCATGGAATTTTAGTTTATTAAAAAGATGAGGTTGGAAGCTTTTGATATCTCACAGAATACTCCAGGTATTGATTCCTTCCTGTAAGTGTTTGCAGTACGTAGTCATAAAGTCCTTGTGATGCAGAGGTTTCTGTAATCCATGTTGGCTTCTGGCTATGATGTTCTGTGACATGGAGAAGCTTCTTAATCTATAGAATCCATTTGAAGATTGGAGATGTTACTGGCATGATGCCAACACAGCTGTAGCTTTCAGGTTCTGTAGTGTCACCTTTGTTAACAGTGGTAGCACCCTAGCAATTTGTAAACTGTCAGGATACAGACCTTCTGTGATCACGTCATTAATTGTGATGATCTAGGTTCAATAATGAATTTGGATGAAAGTTTAACAATCTTATTTGAGATATCACGGATGTCCTGGGTTTGTGTTTTTCAATTTTTTCATTATTTTAGTTATTTATTGTTCAATTGTTGGATACAAAAATATAGAATTTTGTAGTGGATATCTTTTCTCTATAAAAGCATTCATAGCACTTGTTTAGCATAAATTTTTGTAGTAGTCATTAAATGCTTTCACTATAGTTTCTGGGTTTCTTTGTAGTGAATTTTCCCATCTGATTTCCTTGGGTTTATTTTATATGTTGCGTTTTCTGTTTCTGAATCTATGATCATCCACATTGTTTTTGCCTTATTGACTGAGTTTATAATGTCCTGTTCAACCTCCATTTCCTTTCCTTTGCCTGTTTTATTCCCTTAATGTAGATTTTTTAAATTGCTTACAGTACCGTTTTAAATGTATGCACTCAGTTTTATATCTAATGATTCTGTGCAGTACTTTAAACGTTTTGCTTTAACAGTGATGCCCTTTGTAATGTCGGACAGAGCCCACACATGTAAACTATTCCCACAGAGTAATTGATGATGAAAATTAACTAACAAAAAATTATTTCTGCAACATTTCTATCTAGAGAAACAGGCATAGAAATGTATATTGTTCATTTTATGGGACATGGAATGCAGATAAGCAATGATTACAGAATGAAATATACACACTGCAGTGGAGTGTGCACTGATATGAAACCTGGTAGCTTGCCTTTTATGGGCAAGTGCCCTACCAACTGAACCAATCAAGCACAACTCACAACCTGTCCTCACAGCTCTACTTCCGCCAGTACCCGCCAATGTTCTAAGTTTGAGTCTCGGTCTGGCTAACAGTTTTAATCTACCAGGAAGTTATAAGCAATGTTTATGTTGACTGTCAAAGACGTCAGAAATAAGAAATCATTCTCATCTGTATTTTCTTGATTTCATTGAAACTAGCTCATCTTCTTGTCCTGTAAGATAAATGAGGTAAAAGATCTGTAAAAGATCAAGATCTTCACTTTTGTAATCATGCAACTGGATAAATAAGTAACATTATGGAAAAAAGACTTCTTAAACGTAACACTTCTTGTAATTTGCTACAGTTCGAATTAAAGCACTGTTGAATAAATTTTTTTTCCATATATTATCAAATCTTTACAATTTAATATTACACAGTTACAATGAAGACATGTCAGATTTGTCTCCCTATATCAGTCCACCATAAACTCTTCGTGCAGACTCTCTCTCAGCTTGAGAATAACATAAAGTAAAACAAAGATATTACATTTCATCAGTTCATAGAGTTTAATTGATATTGATACAATCTAGCTGCAGTAACTTTTATGTAGCAAATATTAACTGAATGACAAGCACATATTGCAAAATAAATATTTTTATAAATGGTTATGTGATTTCTAAATGCAGCTTTTATAACAGCTTTTTAGTAATTTACATTTTCCAAGAATAAGTTTACCTGCTGATAGTTGGTATAGAAAGCAAAACTGATTACATATGATAATTAATGTTTTGAGAAAAAGGCAAAAATATGAAGAAACAGATTTTCAAAATGTGATGGAAAAATATAAAATGATAAAAGAAATTTTAGAAATGATTCACCAACATTAAAATGAATCTGCAAAGTCACACAGAGCAAATAAACTTTGAAAATGTCAAGAAAAATCATTAGAATGATAATTCTATCAACAGGTTCATATGACAGATGTATCATCATCAACTAAAAAAATATAGATTCGTTTCAAATGGTAAAAGGACTTTGATAAAAGTAGTTAATTTTTTTGTTCATTTGATTGGCACACTCACTTGACTTCCCCTCCTTTTCAGAGAGCTTTTAAATCTCTTGTATATGTTCAGATCTTTCACACATTTCTTTATTCCATATTCTTTGACATTGTAAGACATGTAGTGGTACTGTAAAATGAATTTCCTGTGAGTATTCATTGCATTATGATAAACTAACCATTTTGTGAACCCATCTTTTTGTAAGAAGATGAGATTCCCCACACTATAAATTGAAATGAAAAGACATGTTAACTATGATTGCAGTTATTATATAGTACTTACGTCAAAACTGGCCCTCCCATATTTCACAGTTGGTGCATCTCCCGTGTTGTTGTGACCAATTAGTGTGTGCACTTTTCCTCTCACTCCTGAGCAGGCACAAGTGCTAACACTCAAAATCAGCTCACTCATCCCCTCCACGCCTTTCTTTGCCAATCCAAGTGGAGATATTTGTTGTCTTGTGTATCCCACACTGACTTATTCTAATTTACAAGGTTTATAAGTCAGTTAGCATCCATACTGGGTAATTAAAAATGAAACACAAAGCAGAACAAGTTCTCTATCACATAAATACGCTCATTTAATTAAATTTCAGTGTAATCCATCAATTATTCAACTATATTCATCCACATGTGTCCAGGTTGGTTTTGTGCAACACTTTTACTTTTACTGCAATTTCACAGCCATATTAGAGCTTAACCAACCAATCAGTTTGCACTCAAATATTGTTTCAATGGATGACCAACCTTATAGCTTAACTTTATGCAATCCTGAAACACGCTGTAGTAGATGGGGAAGAATTTCTCATCTGCCCAATTGTCTCCATGCTATAGAAACATTACAACTAATGTGTCATATGAAAAAAGTCTCCTACAGTTTCGGTATGTGTAATTTTTTCTAGGTATCAGAGTGTGTAATAATTCAGGGAAATATGAAAGTAGATGCAGCAGGCAGACACCTGCAGGGACCACAACGTGTTATATTCTCATGTACATTGTCATCTCACTTTTCAGTCAGAGCTGTGCAAATGAGAAATGAGGTGGGTCTGGTTACAAGGCACAATAAGCTGTACTCTGTGAAACCAACTATTTTATCTTGGTTTACTTCATATTTGTGACTTCAGTGTGACAGTTAGCCCAGTAAGTGTCTGAACAGGAGCTATACAATAATACGGGACACAATACTGTAGTGAGATAAGTCCTCCACATATACTTGTGGTGCGTGAATCACTAGTTGGCACATTTGCAAATTTCACATTTTGGCCAGAGGTCAAAAACAAATTTGTGTGGCCACCTGCCCACAATTTTACCTGAACTGAGATGAGAGTGATAAATATTTTACAGTTTCTTTTGCTCCCTAGACTCCAGCCCAACATTTTAGGTTGAATTCACTATCATCATCTTAATCATCAGCACTAGTTATCTCAATTGTTTATATCCCCTGAATACCATTAGACTTATACACAGATACACCCTCCAAAGAGAAAGATTCAAATTATGCAGGGCAGTTTACTCTATTAACAATGATGGAAGGAACTCTTATTCATTCATTTACATGTTGTGTTCTGTAAATTCTATCCTAAAGGTGAGCCTTCAGTTTATTTTAGTTTGGTTTAGTTATGTCATGTTCTGTAGATCATTTTCACGATTATTTTATGGATATGATGTGTAACAAGTCAGATTAGAAGATATGTACACACACATGAACAACACTAATATTAATATTACTGAAATTTTTAGTTTATTTAGAGGTACATTTTTTTACCAGTTCTGAAACAGAAAGTCGTCCATGGAAGAGAAGGAGTTGTCCAAAAGAAATAATTTTAAACTAGATTTAAAACTTGATTTGCTACCTGTGATACACTTTATGTTGTTGGGCAAATGATCAAAGATTTTTGTTGCTGAATAATGTACTCCTTTTTAAGCAACCGACAGCTTCAATAATGGAGAGGAAAGATGATTTTTCTCTCTAATGTTTTTCATATGAACATCACTGTTCTTAGCAAATTGAGATGGATCATTTATAACGAATTTCATTATCAAATATATGTACTCTGATGGTGCCTTTAAAATACTTAACATCTTGAATAGGTGCCTACATGACGTCCTTGGCTAAACACCACTAATTATTCTCACCGCTCCCTTTTCTGCAATCAATACTTTATGTGTAAATGATGAGTTAGCCCAGACAACTATTCCATAAGACATTATTAAGTGGAAATATGCAAAGTCTGTTAGAAAGCTGATCTGTTTATTACGAAGACTAGCGGTTATATGAAGAGCAAAAGAAGCTGAACTTAATTGTTTGAGAAGCTCAGTCATATGCTTCTTCCAGTTCAAGTTGTCATCAATGCGAACGCCCAAAAATTTGGAAGAATCTATCCTGTTAACTGAGCTCTGTTCATATGCTACATCAATTTTTTGTATGACTCTATTCCATTTACAGAACTGGATATAATGAGTTTTTTCAAAATTAAGGGAGAGACCATTTTCTGAGAACCATTTAATAATTCTTTGAAAGGCATCCTTAACAATGACTTCAGCTGCTTTTTCTGGAATGGGATTTATTATAACACTCGTATCATCTGCTAAAAATACTAGTTCTGGTTGCTGAACGTTAAGTGAGAGATCATTCGCATGAACAAGACACAGCAGAGAACCCAAAATTGAACCCAGTGGGACTCCCTTTGTGATAACTCCCCATTCACTAGAATTTACCACCCTCCCAACATTATTTGTGTTATTCAGCACAAATTTTTGCTTTCTGTTCGTTAAGTATAAAAAAGTAGTGCTGAATAACACAAATATAGTGGAACAAGTGAAATTAATCATCAATAAGCACAAGGAGCTACTGTAATGTATGTCTATAAAGTGTACTAACAATAAATTGTGATGAGTGCTAATCTACTCACAATTTGTTTAGGAATATCTAAAGATTTTCAGTTTCTGGCTTGATTGATTCAATGATTGATTGATTTATTCATCCATAGAACAACATACATTGCATGGATGTCGTCAAATGGTTCTACAATATTATTTATAAAATAAACATGTCTCTTTACAGTATATACAGTTCCTACACTTAGTTCTACTTTTCTAATCATGTCAAGTTAAATTTGTGACACAGTACAATGTTCATGAACATTGGTCTATAGTTATTTTAAATATTAATCTGGAGTGTAATAGCTATTATCTAGTAAATATGTTTTTAACCTTTGACTAAAGGTGTGGGGATCATTTACACCTTTTATTTCAAGTGGTAATCTATTGTATCTTGACGCTGTCTGTCCAGCTGTGGCTGGTGAATGACATAGAATTGGTAATAAAGGTAATAATAAGGATAATAATACTATGAATTTTGAGTTTTTGACTTGTATCTTCTGTTTAGATGTAAACAGTGTCTGGATTTGGTTCCATGGTCGTGAAATGTGCTGCTTGTGGTATACAGATTAGTGTTTTTCCTTATATACATTATGTTTTGATAAATATATTCACACAGAACTGTCAGAGTTTCTAACTTTTTGAACAATTCTTTACAGTGTGCCCTGTTACTGCTATTTGTTACTATTTAAACAGCTCTTCTCTTTATCTTGAAAATAGTTTGTATGTTTCCTGCACTTACTCCCCAAAACATTAGCCCATAACCGAGGACTGAATGCATATACCCAAAGCAGGCTACTTTGAGGGATGAAATATTGCACACTGGTGCAAGGATTCACAGGGTGTAATGTGGGGAAGATAGCCTCTTTGCTGAAATTCTCACATGCCCTGTCCATTTTAGCTCACATTTTACATTCATCCCCAAGAATTTGCTGCATGTAACACAATCTAGTACCCCATTCTTTACTTTCAGTCTAATGTCAATGGGTTTTTTATTTAGTAAGAAGGTTATACAGTTTGTCTTTTTGACATTTAGAGTTAGTTTATTCTTTAGTGTCAAGTTGTGGATGTCTCTGAGAGCTTCATTGGATTTTTCTATCAACAGTGTTGTGCTTTGTCTGTAATCACTACAGTGCTCTCATCAGCAAATTGTACTTTTTGCCCATGCCTGACACTCTGTGGGAAATCATTTATATATATAAGGAACAGGATTGGGTGCAGTACGCTTCCCCGGAGGACACCTATGTTAATATATATTGGATCAGATAAGTGTTGTACTACCAAACCTTTTACAGTACTGGTATTAATTTTGTTTGTTTCAGGTGTACAGGAAAGCAGCCAGATCTGAGAGATTCATTAATTATTATTGTTAATGGGGATTTTATCTTATGTATACATTTCTTTAGCACACTGACTGGGATCTCATCTAACCCTGTGGATATTTTATTCTTTAGATGGTGTATCACCTGTGTCACCTCTTGCTTTGTTGTTGGAAAGAGCACCATTGAGTGTGGTGGCTGGTCCTGTTGGCGTAGAACATGTGTCTGGAAATTTCTCTAGCAATTTCTTAGCAATCCCACCAAAGTATTCATTCACAAAGTTTGCTAGTTCCTTTGGGTTGCTGGTTCCAACATCGTTGCTTTTAATCTGTGTTTCCAGATTTTTTTGACTGTCATTTTCTGTCTCCTGTTTAATTATCTTCCAGATTGCTTTACTTACACTGTCAGTAATGTTTTGCCATTTGTAAGTTTTTTTGCAGTTAGCAATACTTTTCTATGAGTTCTCCTGTAATTTTTGTAGAACTCGAAACAAGATGGCTCAGTCTGGCTATTTTTGATGGATGCGAGATACCTTAGGATATTAGACGATTTTTTGATACCTCTGGTCACCCATTAATTATTGTTTGTTGCTCCAGTTGAATGCAGTGTTTTGGAGAATGCTTCCTCAAATTTTAGTTTAAATATTGTCATGAACTTATTACGCATTTCGTGTTCATTTGTTTCTACATACAGTTCCACCCACCCTTCATGTTGTAACTGAGATGAGAAATGACATAGGTTTGATTCTGAGAAGACCCTCTAGCATGCATTCAATTTAGCAGACTTTTCTACACAAATATTTGCTTTTAATATCTGACAGAGATAATCTGATAGGCCTAGATTTTGAGCAAGTAAGTGGCAGTGCTTTCTTTCTATTTCTGTTGCTACATGGTCTATTACTGAGGAAGATTGTTTGGTCACTCTAGTTGGACAGTTAACGAGTGATGTTATGCCATAACTGCAGAGAATGTTTACGTAGGTACTACTAACATCATCTGATTTCATTGTGTTGATGTTTAAATCCCCACATATGAGAATGTTCATTTTTGGACAAGTTAACTTCTCTAAGCTCTGATTGAGTTTTGAGAAAAACAGATGTCTGCCAGCAACTTGGTATAGAATTTTGCACCCACCAGAATATAAAACTCTGTTCTGAAACATACGTAGGGAGGCATATTCTACAAAGAAATTATTGAAGTTGTGAAAGTGTTATTTTCAGAGATGTGGTTCAATGTTCTATTGAGAAATATCTTCTCAAAAGATTTTGAAAGCAAAGTAATGAGAGACATTGGTCTATAATTAGAGATCACTTGCTTATTTTTGCTTTGTAATTGGGAGCCTCTCTTTTGATGCTAGTCAATTGTCAGGATGAGCATTACTGCAAAGGACATTTGATTCTAAAGCATTATGACAGGGTGAAAAACTCTGAATAAATTCCTTTTCTCTCTTAACAACATGTGGGCAGGGTGGGTTCTTCCTTGGCTCAGGTATGAGGTAGAATGAAACAGCATTTTCACATAAGATAACTTTTATTGAAAGTTTTGTACAATGGTTTTCTTACTGGATTGTTCTGCTGGGAGAGCGGCAGCTGTGTCGTTTGCGAAGCCTCTGCTGCGTGAGTGGCGGCGTCTGAGTACGCCTGGCGGTGTATATATCGTGTCGCTGTTTCGCCCAGTTGACTGGAGACGCGCATCGAGAGATAGCCCGTTTAATTATTGAGAACGAAGTCGTGAATCGGATGGCGATACCTTGGATGTGACATTCCAGTGTTTCTCTTCTCTATGCGGCCTCATGTGTTGTGCGTCGGCCAGCGGAGCGGTGCGGCGGGGGAAGGCCAGTGTCTTGGACTCGAACAACGGACTCCAGCTTGCCAGTCTTCGAATGTCAGATCTTCATCCCAGCTCACAGATGACTGCTGATTGAGGCCGTCTCCTTCCCATCCTCACGAGTCACCTGGGTACGTAAAAATCTGTCTTCAAATACCTTCTAACTTCTCTCTTCTGGCAGCGAGGCTGCTCCTTGCTATTCCATTACAGCGGCGGACTTGGTGCTTCAGTGTACGATGTAGTCTCTTCCCGCATGACGGTCTTCAGCACCAAAACTGAACTAAAAACTACTCCTGTCAGTCCCACTGCGACTCGCATATTTATTCACTTCAGTTCACTGGACGTGAATGACTTCACGGTCATTGCCTCTTCTGTCACGTTGAAAAGCTTCTCGAAGAATCTTCTTAACGTCGGTCATTGGCTCTTGGAATGCAGGCGAGGGCCTGGTATCACATGTGACAATTGGGAAACACGTGAGCCGGTCGGGCGATGCACTGACGGCTCAATCGACAGCTTCCGCTTATGTGGGGTGGACGATGGCTTCTCTTGAACGTGCTGACTTGCAAGCGCCGGACGTTGCCACTGCTGCTCTGTCCGCAAGTGTGTAATTCTTCTAAACTAAACTAAGTTTCTCATTTATTTTCTGATTTCTACTTCACTTCACATTGATTTCACTAATTTATTTACTTATCTTAAGTATCACTCAACAACTTTTATAAATGAGTGATGCTGCTATGTACTTTAGTTTTTCAGTAAATACATCTTGATTCCCCAACTGGTTACAAAGATACGGTAAATTAAGGGTAGTTCTACTGGGTCAGCTCAAGATTTTATTGCATATGTTGAAATACCAATATAGTCAGAGTTATTACTTTTGAATGGCATAAGTATTTTAATCTCTCTGGCTGATTATTTGACCAAGCTGATGTCTGGTAAGAGAGTATGCAATACCTGTGTTTGTAAGTCCAATGGAACTCCTTTCAACGATCCACGTTTGGTTCCTGTGCTTTCAGCCACTATTAGGAAGAGATGATTGACGTTAGTATCCCACAGCCAAGATCTACTTGAATTTAATATCATCTGTCTTGACGCTGCTTTCATAAGGGAGTTTTAATTTAATTTAATTGTTCATATCAATTGCGGCGGCGCTGTTCTTTCCGTCCCTTTACGACGAACCTACATCTACTTGTGAACTTTGTCTCAGCATTTCATCAGTATTGAAGCCGAGTGAAACCTACTGTGCTTGGACGTGAACCAGGCTGCAATTAAAGTCACTAATGTACGTTTCAGGAGAAAGTTTTCACATGAAATGAAAGGTTGGAAATTTTGTCCTCAATTAATATATTCTGAAACTTAGGTAAACAAGTATCACTGCCAAACCCATACTAGTCTTAACACAGTCACTCATAATCCCTTTCACTCACGTTAGCAGGTTTATGGTGTTCCATTTCCCGAAAACGTAATAGCTACAAAAATACTTATTGTTTTTGATTAAGAATGCTCGCCAAATATTAAGTCTGTCGGCACCTAATGCAGTCACAGTTTTTAGCCACCGGACTGTTCAATACGCCACGCGGAATATATGTCTTTTCTCGTCACAAAATTCACTTAAAATTTCGAAATTTCTACACACACAGCGGAATAATTATGACGTCACTTTCCAACACTTTTGATGTATGAAACACTGCTAGATCCAGCAACTTATCGTTTCCATCGGAACTACTACTACACACGTACGATCTGTTTCATGACTAGGCTTCGACCCTTCTCTAGAATACTCCAAGTCTTCTCTACCAGCAGAGAAAGTCGCGTGAAGAATATTGCTTTCCCATTGGTCAGTTTATTCAACAGCCAATAGTAAAACAACAATCTCCTTCGTCAATCCACGCTTTTCATCAATAACCAATAGCAAAATAGTAAACCTAACAACTGCACTTTTTACCGACGTAATTATCTAACATGCTGAAGTTTTGCTTATGCATAAAGTTATTTACTATTGTTATTTATACCTGAATTAACTTTCCCTTTACCATAAACTTACCTTACAAATCTATTCTACAAATATCCCCTTTGTCCATATCCATACTTCTTCGAAACGTTCACACGCTAAATCATACTACATAACTCGTTAAAACAATTATCTTCATATTAACCTTAAACCACACTCACGCATCATTCATACATCTAAAACACATTTATAACATTTTACATACAGAAAAAGACATAATAACACTTTATGAAAATACTAGAACAGTTTATGTAAAACATTCTATTACTTTAGTGCACTGTAGAGGGCACAATCGAAACTAAAATCACAGTCCCCCTATCCAATATTGTCCTCTACCGGCTGACACATAAACTACATGCACGTCCACTCTCGCGTCACCATCTGTCACTATCCAGCTCTGAGGCACATCTCCCACTTAACTGCCTCCAAGGCAGGATCGGTATACGGCGCAACGCCTCACAATGTTATTTGTTTCATATCTGATAATGCCCAAATTGTCTTTGTTTCTTCTTGGAATTTTTAAGTTTTGTGACTAATACATGATTTTGCCTCTTTGATGATGTGACAAGGAATGATGCTTCTGGTGCCCTTTTATTACTTGATTAGAGTTAGTCCACTGCTTAATATAAAGCTCTTTCTTCCTGGCACAATATACTTTGCTCCAAGTTGTTACTAACCATTTCTCTTGGATTCGACTATAATTATTTCCAAACCATTATGAAGGAAAATTGGTTATTAGTGTTATAGAGGTATCTGTAAGAAAGAAAGAAAGATAAATATCATTTGCTGTGTGTGCTTGGTAAACGTCTTCCAAATGAGCAATGTGTAAATTCTCTCTGAATATCATAACTGAATAAATTGTGTTTCCCTTCTTAGTGAAACTCAACAGATGGGGATGACTTATGAGTGGCAGTCAAGTGAAAACTGAACACCTGCCAAAATGGGACAATGGAGTGAGTCCATCAAAAAGTGATCATGATGCTTGTTAAGACATTTATCCCACTGGGAAACAAGACAGTCAATTCCTGTTTCATAGAATGTAATCGGCCATTAAGAGATCCACAACTACACCCATTCTTACAACTTCTCATCCAACTGAAACTGACGTCCATGCATGTCTTTCTACAGCTCAAAAAATATATGAAAATCACATGGTGACAGATTTATTTATTTACTTAGCATCCTTGTATCTCATCATTATAAAAATGATATAGGACTTGTCATACACTGCCTTACATAGAAAATAGTACATGAAAAGATTTACAATTATATTTACATAAATAAAATATTATTACATATAACATGAAACCATATGTGTAACAACATTCATAATATGCTAAAGTAGAATAGTAGATGAATGCAATTTAGTTTTCAATGAGCATTTTGGGTGATTATGATGAAGGAAATAAGGTACTGTATATTGAATGCTGGTGATTTAAGTATTCCATGACACTATAAAAACTCTTGTTAGTTAAAATTTTTTTAAAGTTCATTTTTGAATATATGGAGTTTTGGTATACTTTTAATTTCCTTTGGTAGTGCACTAAATAAGATTTTTGGCTGATAAAGAACACTTTTTTTGATACATAGCTTTTGTGTGACTTTCTCTATGGAAGACATCTCTATTTCTCATTTTGTAGTTATGAACTTGACTGTTTAACAAAGAATGTCCCTGGTGTGCCTCCATAAAGCATGTTCTTTAATAAATATAGATACATGATAGAGCCATGATTTGTAGTTCCTTGAAAACTTATTTTCATGATTCTCTGTGTGTCATACCTCTGATTATCCTTATTGCCTTCTTTTGAAGCATAAAAGATTGTGTCATACCTCTGATTATCCTTATTGCCTTCTTTTGAAGCACAAACGATTGTTTGGCCAAACTGGTATTCCCCCAAAATATGATACCATATCTTAGTGTGCTATGTATAAGTGCAAAGTATGAACATAGCACTGCATCCACAGTACAAGAACATTTTAGTATTCTAAGACCATAACAATACTGACTTAATTTTTTGTTTAACATTTATGTATGTTTATCCCACATAAAATATTCATCTAGCCATAACGCTAAAAAGTTAGTGTTGGGGGTTTGCTCTATCTTACACTGCCCAAGTTTTACAGTTAGGTCAGATTTTCCTTTTTTTATATATCTGAAACTGTTTTCTTATCATTTACAATTGATTTGTTGTTTGTAAACCACATGTTTGCCTCTTCTGTGGCTACTGTGACTCTCTCCAGTAAGTCAGTTTCATTTGTACCTTTGACAAATATACTGGTGTTGTCAGCAAACAATAGTGCATCTGCTGTTGATAAATGACTTGGCAAATCATTTATAAATATTAAGAATCTGGGCTGTATGGAAGATGTTACAGAATTTCCCAACCAAATTGCTGAAATGTAGCCTTCAGCCAATTGGCAGTGTCGGGGAAGATATTATCATGCAACATAATGATTCCATCAGACAGCATTCTGACAGCCAGAGGAAAAATTGCAAGCTGACAGTGAAAAAATCCCACATCTCCCCCAACAAAGAAATACAAAGCTGTTCACACTATTTCCAATAAGGTCATGATGACTTTCTTCTGTGACTGGAGAGGCCCACTGCTCACTGAGTGTTCAAGTTTGGAACCACAATCAATGTGCAGCGCTATGAAAACACTTTTCAGAAACTGTAATCCACCATAAAGTCAAAACACCTAGGAATAATGTAGAACTGAATTATCCTGCTGTAAAATAGCACCTGCTGCCACACTGCCAGTTGGATGAAGTCTACATTTCATCAGTTTGGTTGGGAAACACTGCAACAAACTCTGTACAGCACAGATCTTCCACCACATGATCAAACAGTTCATGGGTGTACTGTCAGTTCATAGTATTCAATGGGCACAATATTTCAGCGATCAGACATGTCACCATCATCATGTACACTGACTAACTGAACTACTGAGGGTGCATAGCTGGTTAATATCCCCTTCCTCTGTGAGCCACTCCATCTGCAGTCTACATCTGTGCCCATACATCACCAATCATGGATATGCTAGCGTCATGTCTTTGATGGCATTGATGTAAGATCTCTGCACGCCCTGGTTACCAGAGCTTTTTGTTTGCTGAGACTGTTCTTAATTAAACTCAATGCTGGCTCCCAAGCCTTCCTAAGATTATAGCCAAAATCTCAGTTGATGAGTTGTCCCTGCTACAAACTCCTATGGCATCTCTAACAATGTTGTCCCAGTATTTGGAAGTCTGTGCCAAGATCCTGGTACGTTCATACTACATTGCATGATTCTCCGCCAAACTGTGCTCTGTCTCAAAACTCACCAGGCTATCTGAATCTTACACCCTGAAGTTGTCAAGGTGTTTTACAAAATCCACAGAATTATAGATGTGAGGGCATTTACGCACATAAGGACTTAATATTTCCATCAGGTGTTTTGACAGCAAATATGTAGTTGCTCTAATGTTGCTGACAATGGTGTGCAAAGGCACCTCTTCTTCGTGAACTTTTGGGAGTCCATAAAGACTTGCTGCAACAGCTTCTTGATGTAAACAGTTTCTTGGCGCCGCCCTCTGGCAGATCTGCATCCTTGAGAAGAGCCCTACCTAGTCTTGTTCTCCACCTTCCTTGAGGCATCAGTGTTGATATTCGTGTAGGATTCATCATCTAGCAGACTCTGCATATTCTTAATGTAGACCTTGTAGGAAAGAACAATAGGAGCATTGCGTTTGTCAGCAGGCAAGACAACAATCTCAGGGCACTCTCTCAGGTCCCAAATTGCTGCTGACTGTGTGCTGGTAATGTTTGACTTTGTAGGCTTAGTTCCTATCAGAGCACCCCAATTTCACAATGTACCTCTTCTGCTACTTCAGATGGTTGTCAAGCTGAAACTTGTTCAACTGTGCTGACAATGTCTGCAACCAGTGTATATTTTAGGGTGGGAACAAAGTTAAGCCCTTTTCCAGAGCTGAAACACATTGTTACTCAGCTCCATGTCAGCCAGAGACCAACTTGCATGGGGCCTCCAGTGATGGTTGGTCACAGAGACGTGAGAATTTTGATATTTGACACCCTTTGGCCTTTCTATGGGTGAGATCAGCTGTCACCCAGATACACCATCAACCCAATCTCAGGTCCAGGAATTTAAATGATTGGCCAGTTGTAAATGTTGTGTAAATAATTTCTGGAAATTGTACTCAAGGATTTGGTGGGTGAAGTGCACTCTTTCACTTATAAGAGGGAGGTTGGTCCCCTTCTTCAATCTCATGGCTGATGCAGAATCAATATGACATATGACCATAGTGAAGTTTGGCACAATGTGCTTGGCAAGACATCTTTTCAGAAAGGTAAACGGGATCTTCAGTGGCATAGCCTGTTGAATTTCTTCACGCTGCAGTACATCTCCTCCCTGTGTAGGTATATGATGTGATTCTTCTGTTGGCCCAACAGGCTCAATATTTTGGTTATCAGGCATGTTGTCATTGTCAGGTGTACTGCCGAACTGAGCTCCTGAGGGCGTGTGGCTGAATAATATCTCCTGTGCCCATGAGCTGCTTTGTCCATGATCCACGCCCATGGCTGTGCGTTGGTGGCCACAATATTTCAGTGATGAGACATGTCACCATTGTCAGGTGCATTAGCGAACAGAGTTCCTGAGAGCTCATGGCTGACTAAAATAACCTGCCCCCAAGAGCTGCTCCATCACGGTCACAGAGGCACTAGTTTCATGTTACTTAAAAACCGTCTTGATGGCAAATTTTTTTATTCATATGACCGGTTTCGGTTCATTCAGAACCATCTTCAGATCTGTAAAAATAATGATACTAATTTACCATTTCGAGGAAGCAAATCTTTTTCATCCTATCTAATCAACATCAAATGTACCAGAACGTACCTGATATTTCAGTTACAGAAGTAACCCGTCCAAAGCCAGCAATTTTCACATGCTACGTCACATAAAATTGGTTGGCAGAGTGCACATCATTTATATTAATTATAATACTATTACCGACAGGTGGCGTCTGGTACATTTGCTACATTGCATTTGCACATACTGTAGTCAGTAGATCTTTTTTTTAATTAAAAATACTTAATTAAAATATGTAGATGTGAAGGTTAAAATCTGTACTTGTCAGCATTAAAAAAACAGTAAAATTATCATTTTTATACGATCTAAAAAACATATGGCGATTTATACACTCCTGGAAATTGAAATAAGAACACCGTGAATTCATTGTCCCAGAAAGGGGAAACTTTATTGACACATTCCTGGGGTCAGATACATCACATGATCACACTGACAGAACCACAGGCACATAGACACAGGCAACAGAGCATGCACAATGTCGGCACTAGTACAGTGTATATACACCTTTCGCAGCAATGCAGGCTGCTATTCTCCCATGGAGACGATCGTAGAGATGCTGGATGTAGTCCTGTGGAACGGCTTGCTATGCCATTTCCACCTGGCGCCTCAGTTGGACCAGCGTTCGTGCTGGACGTGCAGACCGCGTGAGACGACGCTTCATCCAGTTCCAAACATGCTCAATGGGGGACAGATCCGGAGATCTTGCTGGCCAGGGTAGTTGACTTACACCTTCTACCTTCTAGAGCACGTTGGGTGGCACGGGATACATGCGGACGTGCATTGTCCTGTTGGAACAGCAAGTTCCCTTGCCGGTCTAGGAATGGTAGAACGATGGGTTCGATGACGGTTTGGATGTACCGTGCACTATTCAGCGTCCCCTCGACGATCACCAGAGGTGTACGGCCAGTGTAGGAGATCGCTCCCCACACCATGATGCCGGGTGTTGGCCCTGTGTGCCTCGGTCGTATGCAGTCCTGATTGTGACGCCACGGCGCCAAACACGCATACGACCATCATTGGCACCAAGGCAGAAGCGACTCTCATCGCTGAAGACGACACGTCTCCATTCCTCCCTCCATTCACGCCTGTCGCGACACCACTGGAGGCGGGCTGCACGATGTTGGGGCGTGAGCGGAAGACGGCCTAACGGTGTGCGGGACCGTAGCCCAGCTTCATGGAGACGGTTGCGAATGGTCCTCGCCGATGCCCCAGGAGCAACAGTGTCCCTAATTTGCTTCGAAGTGGCGGTGCGGTCCCCTACGGCACTGCGTAGGATCCTACGGTCTTGGCGTGCATCCGTGCGTCGCTGCGGTCCGGTCCCGGGTCGACGGGCACGTGCACCTTCCGCCGACCACTGGCGACAACATCGATGTACTGTGGAGACCTCACGCCCCACGTGTTGAGCAATTCGGCGGTACGTCCACCCGGCCTCCCGCATGCCCACTATACGCCCTCGCTCAAAGTCCGTCAACTGCACATACGGTTCACGTCCACGCTGTCTCGGCATGCTACCAGTGTTAAAGACTGCGATGGAGCTCCGTATGCCACGGCAAACTGGCTGACACTGACGGCGGCGGTGAACAAATGCTGCGCAGCTAGCGCCATTCGACGGCCAACACCGCGGTTCCTGGTGTGTCCGCTGTGCCGTGCGTGTGATCATTGCTTGTACAGCCCTCTCGCAGTGTCTGGAGCAAGTATTGTGGGTCTGACACACCGGTGTCAATGTGTTCTTTTTTCCATTTCCAGGAGTGTATTTCTATGGTGATGGTGTGAACTTTTTTCCTCTACGGTCTGCTTCCGTAGTTCCCGCCATTTCGGTGTTGTGCCGCGGTCCGCTCAGTCGTCTGATGTCCATCGCCGCGGGCAAGAAGGCCGCCAGGCACCGTACGCGTCTTCCGGCTTCTCCACCCCTCACCATCTCTCATCGCTCTGCCTGGATCTCCACACGCAACAGTTGTCATCTTCGGAGGTCGTCATAAATGCTAAAATAGGCGTTATGATTGAATTCGCTTTGCTCGTTGAGGATTAAATCCGGATCTTTATTTTTGTGGGTGTATATTTCAATTTATTCCAAAATGTTAAGAAACCGTCCCTTATGAGCTCTATGCAGGATGTCTAAATTGTGTTCAATGTTCGTGAGTGAGTGCTTTGTCGCAGCCATATGCGCTCCAAAAGCTGTTTTGTTTTGAGAGTAGGTGTGCTCCCTGAATCTGGTTTCAAAGATCCTACCAGTCTGCCCTATATATTGTTTACAGCAGTCATTACATTTGATCTTATATACACCTGAATCCTGAAATTTCTTCCTACTATTACATATTCTATGCCGGATCTTCAATTTTAACGTGTTATTTGTTCGGAACCCTATTTTAACGTCGGATTTACGAAAGTACCTTTCAATTTTATCTGTAATTCTTCCATTGTAAGTGAGAGATACATATTTTTTCTTGTTGTTCCTCTTAACTGCTACTTGACTTCCTTTTATTTGTTCCATTTGCCTCTTCTTTATTTTCCTATAAATATTCATCACCTGCTTACACGTATATCCGTTCGCTACGGCCACTTGTTTTAAAACACTTAACTCCTTTTCTACTTCCTGTTGGCTTAGTGGCAATCTTAGTAGCCTGTATACCATCGAAGTAACATATGCCCATTTGTATTGCGGTGTGTGACAAGAGCGCTCATTGATAACTAGATCTGTACACGTAGGTTTTCTGAATATGCTAAATTCATGCTTGCCATCTTTCTTTATTAGTGTTAAATCTAAGTAATCTATACGGTTGTTTTCTTCAAATTTTAGCTGGGACGCTGGCTGACATATTTGAAAAGCATTTAGAAAACAAATTCTTTGATGAAAATCCTAATATCGCTGAGAAAATTGTACGAGGGTCGGTCAAAAAGTAATGCCTCCCATTTTTTTTCTACTTAAAAAAATTAAGTTAAGTGAAAAATTTGAATTTGGCGCCATTCCTCAAACCTTCCTCTGCAATCCACTGCAGTAGTAACTTTCTGTGTCAACAGGTGGCAGCACAGCAGAAGTTTGTAAGATGGCCGACATCGATGTTCGTTTGAGACAGCGTTGTGTGATTGAATTCTTGAATGCAGAAGGTGAAACGCCCATACGCATTCATGAAAGACTGAAGAAGGTGTATGGTGTTGTGACAATGGATGTCAGAACTGTTAGACGATGGGTTCGTCGTTGTAAGGAAGCTGAAGGGCAAACACCGTTGACTGACGAAAAGCGGAGCGGCAGGCCGGTGAGTGCAGTGACTCCACACAACATTCAGCAAGTTGATGACATCATTCGTGGTGACCGTCGGGTGACTGCAGATGAAGTGTGTCGCATTATTTCTCTTAGTAAAGGCAGTGTGATGACGATTATTAAACAATTGGGGTACTCAAAAGTTTGTGCACGGTGGGTTCCAAGAATGTTAACCGATCAGAATAAAGAGGCAAGGAAAACAATAGCCTCCCAATACTTGCAGCGCTTCCGTTTGGAGGGAGATGAGTTTCTGAAAAAAATTGTGACCGGGGACGAAACATGGGTGCATTTTTTTGAACCCGAATCAAAGAGGCAGTCAATGGAGTGGCGTCACACAAGCTCGCCGAGGAAGAAAAAATTCAAAACTGTGCGATCGGCAGGGAAAGTTATGGCAACAGTTTTCTGGGATACAGAGGGTGTGATTCTGGTTGATTTTTTGGAGCAGGGATGCACAATAAATTCTGTTCAATACGTCACAACCCTCAAAAAACTTAAAGCACGTCTTCAGCGAGTTCGCCCAACAAAATCAATGGCAGATGTTCTTCTTTTGCATGACAATGCAAGACCACACACCAGTCGTCACACCTCTGACGAGATTGTCAAAATTGGATGGGAAGTTTTGCCTCATCCCCCATACAGCCCTGACCTGGCACCATCAGACTTCCATCTGTTCGGGCCACTAAAAGAAGCTCATCGTGGGATTCATTTTGAAGATGAGGAGGCCGTCAAAACATCCGTGCGTCAATGGCTTAGGAAGCAGAGCTGTGATTTTTACCGTGCTGGGATACATGCCCTTGTTCAAAGATGGACCAAAACTGTAGAGATGGGCGGAGATTACATTGAAAAATGGCAAAATGATCCTCAATGTTGTGGTTTTCAACCTATGTAATTGCATTTAAATTTCCTGACAATTAAACGTAGAAAAAAAAATAGGAGGCATTACTTTTTGACTGACCCTCGTATATTACAGGACATATGTTGACGACTCCATTTTATTATACAAAGGAGATAAAAATGATATCGAAAACTTAGCACAAAAAATGAGCTCTCAACACCCGAAAATGAGATTCACCATGGAATTTGAATCACATAATCAGCACACCTGATGATGGCAAAATTCTGATCATCAAAATGTTATGCCCATTGATCACTATGAATCTGCGGCACACACATGTACTGTTTGATGAACAAATGTGCTGGGAGAAACTGAAGAATCTTCTCCACCATTTGGTTTTCATGTATTTGGCCACCTGAAGAAAGATATTTGTGGGCACTGATTTTAATCAAATGAAAAGGTGCAAGAGGGGATGTGGTTGTGGATCCATCAGCACCTGATTGTGAAACTTCTAGACAGATTAAAACTGTGTGGTGTACTGAGACTCGACCTTAGGAGCTTCCCCTTTTGCAGGCAAGTGCTCTGCCATCTTAGTTACCCAAGTGTGACTCTAGCTGCATCGTCACAGCTTTACTTCTGGTCTCATCATGGTAGGTGTTTGGTTTTCATTTGACTGTGCCTTATATTTCTGTCTTTATTATGGAGCACACATCTATTTTGTGATACATAGTTGGTTTAAAAAAACTCCATCACAAGGCATTCTTTTATGAACATTTAAGCTGTGCAGCACTGTTTACAGGAACCGGGGAGAGCTGGATTACAAAATAAATAAATAAACAGTTGCTGTTGCACTAAGACCTACTCTTGTTGAGAATGCTACTATGGGGGTCAACCAAAGCTGGACATAAGCATCTCTGCGTCAGCACACTTGATCAGAATCCATCAGTATTAAAATCTCCGCACTGAATGACTTGCCAGTCGTTTCTTCTAAATCTTATTTTTACCATTTCTAATTGCTTAATTAAGTTTAAAACATTTCTTACTGGAAGTCTGTACATTGCAAGAAACTACTGCTCCTGAAATATTGAACTCAGAGTTCTGTTCAGTCCAGTACTCGTTTAGGTGTGCAGCCGGAGCCTTTATCCACTTTTTGTGCATATTTATCCCCTGTGCTGCCCAAGATGCCATTGTTTGTTTCTCCATTGATTCTTCCAAGGATGTCTAGTTATTTGCAGCTCTGTCTTTCAGAAACAGACGCGTATCAGTTCACATAGATAAAAAAGAAGCTGACAGAATTGTTAAAGGTGCGTGTGAAAGGGTCACTGTAAAAATATGCCATCCTCTTGCATGCAGTCACCTCACATGTGAGAAGAAATGCAATGGGAAATAATGGTTGGATTTACAGAATAACTAATTCAGATGTGTGAAACTGGGTATTGTCCCTTGAGGACCTCTCAGTAGCTTCTAATATAGAAATAAGCGTCCATAAAACGACTGCACCTTAACAAATGGTTGCCTTCTCGAGCAAGAGGTTCCCTCATTTATTGATGCTGATAGTTTTCTTGTCCTACTGGGCTGCATTTAACAGTGTTTTATATACTGAAAAGAGGTATCCCACTTGTGTGAGATGATCATCAGATGAGTGTGCTGCAAGTTTTAAGGATCTCTGTGAAGTCATATTTTCTATCATTCTTTGCATAGGTAGAACACAGTTTATGATCACTCGCACTGGTGCTAATGTAGACACTGGAAACAAACAGGTAGTTCCTAGAGTTGATTATGTCAGAGCTCAGAAGGTAAATGGTTAGCCAGAAGAAAAGCCCAGAGCATAGCAAAAGTCTTCGTAAATGCGCGCAAACAATCTAAATAGTGATCCAGATCAAAAAATTTAAACAATGGTGAGGTCAGTCATTGTTATGAATGGTGTCTGTCAAAGGCTTCAGAGGATAAGAAGAAGTGCGAAACAAGTAAAGGGCTGTGGTATTTACAGACTCTATCACATCAGTGGACAGGTCCATATTGTTGTGGCATCAGATGCCAAATCCGGCGTATTGACACGAAATGTAGTGGGTGGGTGCCAGGAGGTGCTGTATTAAAACTTGGCCGAGTTTTTCAAATGGTTTATTCGTTTCCACTACGGTGCTTCATTGACCTCGGTCTGCGTCACAGGCCACAGCGACCTGTGCAATGCAATGCTGTGTCGTGGCAGCCTTGCTCGCCAGCTATAGATTTCCGATTACGTCAGGATGGCTGCGTCAGCAGCCAACTCAGCAGCCACCATCCCCGTTGACTCCACGCTGCTCCGCCAGGAGCCGTAGGCCGGCCCTGCTGCTTCTTCCTCGGCTGGCATAGGTAGGAATGCAGCAGCAATGACCGCCCGCGATCCGGTGTCAGAATCTGTGGCCCCTTACCAAGAAAGTCCCTGGCGTGTGTCGGGAGCCGAGATGACTGTCCGCAGTAGTGAGCGGAAGAGTGGCCCGCCCTGGCTGGCTGTGGACCCCTCGTCGGCCTCAGAGGGTCGAACCAACGACTTGCTGAGGACTGGGATGCTGTCGCTACTCGGCTGTGTGCCTCTGTTTCGCTAACGCATCGCTTCAGGTCAAGTACGCTCCACACCTCGGTTGCCCCAGTGGGCCCCTTCTTCATGTAACTTGCGACATGCAAACTACTGAGTTTTTGCTTTTCAGCAGTTCGATAGCCCCTGTGGCCTCTGTTCCACTTTGCAACCGCTGGTCAGCGGAACTTCCTGCAATCTGGCCTGCACCTGGCTGTAACTTGTGCTCAGAATATCGCAGAAAACTAACTTTCCCTATCCTAAAGGGTGGTGTCTCTATATTTTCCCCTCTTCGGAAAGACCCGGTTCCTGTGTCGTCCTTTAACTAACTCTTAAACTTTTCTGGATTGGTACTCAAGACATACTTACTTACTACTAGAAAACTTAAATGTGGTCTAGTACACTTTTAAAACCATGACTTGAAATAAAACGTAAAAATTCCTTGTTGGACGACCACTGCTTGTTTAACCCCTTACCTAATCGTCTCACGCCCTCAGTATGCAATCCACTGGAACCCGCACTACCCGTGGTTCCTTTTGGAATTAGCTCTCTGCATGATCAGAAAGAAAACAACACATAACAAAGTTAAGGCTGCGATGACACTTGGCACAGAGGTATTTAAAATGATCATTATATGCCGTTACCTTTCCCTATAGTGAACGATATGTTGAACAAGCTATTCGACTGATATGCGCCCCTCTTTCTCTATAACTAACTGGTTTACGGATCTCAACAGACCTGGATTCAGAGTTTGATTTAATAAGGTCAGATTCTGCCTTGGCAAAAACTCTGAAGTGGTTTCTGGCCAGTACAGCTGTGGCTGCATAACATTCATTTATGTGACTCCTGAAATTGACGCTGGCAGATGGAAGGTTGGTCCTATTATGTTACACTTAGTTCCATTGATTAGAATTTCGCTTCCTTCGAGCTCTACATGTCTCGCTTCCGTAAACACTCCTTGCTCAAAACAACTTCCTACTATTACCAAATTCTCGTAGGTGGAGAAGGTCCAGTGCATTCCGACCTGTTGCAAGCTCAATTTTGGTTCCACGATGTTCCTTGGACAGTCTATTCCTTTCTCCCGAGCTAAAAATAACTGCACTGTGCACGTGTTCTATATTTGCAGCTTCACAGATTTTCTTTCAACATTCACTATTTTTGATTCAAACTCAACACCGATTGTGTGATTACTTTTATCCCTAAATTTACATTATATAAACGCAACTTTTCTGACCCCACACTGTCCACAACTAAAAATTTAAACAAGATATCGTACGACTCTGACATCATTCAACACATATTTATTACGGCTTTTACTCCGACGCATTTATTTCTCCAGGACTGCGTTTGATTTCTCCTCTACTCCACTCCACATACTTCAGACGCTACACTTTCCTTTTCAGTGACCTGAGGGCAGGGATCACCATCACCCTTCCTCCCTCTTCAAAAAGACTGCTGCCCCAGCAGGCTCACAATACATGAAAACACATATAAAATACAATGCCTAATTAATCTACACAAACCCAATGATACATGACACGAAAAAATAAAAAAAACTACCAATACTCTACTACGTTCTAGATCGCAAAGCACACGGTACTTCATGCTGCACTCTATCTTCCTTGTTTTCTCTGCGCATAGCATCTCTCTTCACTCTCTCTTTCCTCTTCTTTCCTTCCTGTGATACGTCTGGAATCACATCCGGGCAACCCTTAAATGGCCGTAATCGCCCAACGTGTAGTATAGTTGTTCTAGTTGGCAGATGAAGCTTAACATTAACGGGAATGTGGTTTCAACAACTTGGTATGGCCCTCGATACCTCGGGAGGAACTTCTTCTTTTTCCCTTTTTACATATAGGGGCTGGACAGCATTACCCATTGCCCCACCCTATACTGCGGTAAACTTCCTTTCCGCTTTACTGTGTCTTCCTGCCTTTCCAGAGCCTTTGTATTTGCCTTTAGTACTCGTTTCCACACATCCCGAATTGTTCTCCCGAACTGACCTACAGATTCACCAGTCCTTTTCTCTAGCTTCTCTAAATCAAACGGTAATGGCATTTTTCGCCCGTACACTACCTCACATGGAGACAAATGGGTATTTGTATGGACTTTGGCATTGTTTGCCCATACAATATGCTTCAAATACTCGCCCCACTGTTGGTGATGAGAATCCACATAAAAACTCAGCATCTGCCCGATTGTTCTGTATACCCATTCTGTCCTTGCGTTGGCTTGTGGATGCAACACGCTCATCCTCAACTTCTTTACATTCAACAATTTACTTAGTTCCTTCATTAAATCCGACATGAAGTTGGTCCCTTGGTCAGTAATTATTGTCTCTGGTGCACCAAACTTCAAAATCCAATTTGTTTACTAACGCATGTTGCGAAAATTGCTGCCTGTTGATTAGGCATAGCCACCATCCCAACATACCTCTAAAAATGGTCTATTATTGTGAGAACGAATCTGTTCTCCGATGGTGTTCACCTAAAAGGTCCTAAGACATCGATCCTGAGCAAAGAGAATGGACGTGTTGCTTCTGGTAATCCTTGTAGCTGTAACTGTTTCCCACTCAAATCTGCTCTCTGTGCACATGGTATACAATTCTTGACATACTGATCCACATCTCCTTTCCTACCTCTCCACCAATATCTCTCTGCCACTCTCCTATTCGTCGCTCTACACCCTCTATGACCGGATAGCAAGTGATCATGTGCTTCCTTTAAAACCTCGTCCCTCAGTTTCGGTGGCACTACTACCTTTGGCCCTAACTTTGTTTCCCTGCACAGAAGACCATCGTACATATCAAATTGTGCTATGTCTGATATAATTTACAGTCATTGTCCGTGTCCTCTAATTTTTGCCATATTGCTAGCTCATAACCTATTAGTTCTACTTTTGCCACCTTCCTACTTTAGTGCATCCACATTACCGTGCTTCTTCCCAGGCTTGTGCACCACCTCGTAGTAGAATCCACTAAGCCTCACAGCCCATCTAGCGAGTCTAGTAGACGGATCCTTCAACCCCAACAACCACTTCAACGCAGCATGATCTGTCACTACCCGAAATCTTCGTCCATATAAATAACATTTAAAATATGCGATTCCATAGACTGCGCTAAGCATTTCCCTCTCTGTTGTTGAGTAATTCCTCTCTGCTGCATTCAACTGTCTAGACGCATAGACTACAGGATGTTCTTTCCCATCAATTTCCTGACTAAGAACACACACTAATGCTTGATTCGATGCATCGCATGCTAGTATAAACTCCTTTTCAAAGTCTCAAAACACAAGAACCGGACTTGATGTTAACACTTCTTTCAGTTTGCCAAACGCTTTCTGACACTCTTCTGTCCACTGAAATTTCACACCCTTTCGTAACAATCGCGTCAACGGCTGTGCTAACTCTGCAAAAACCTTCACGAACTTTCGATACAAATTGCAAATCCCGATGAATGACTGCACTTCCTTAACTGTTTTCGATTCCCGAAAATCCCTTACAGCCTGTACCAACCTCGGATCTGTTCGCACTCCGTCCTTACTGATGATATGACCCAAACATTTTACTTCTTCTAACGCGAAATGACACTTCTCCAGGCTCAACGACAAACGAGCTGCTCTTAACCTCATAAAGACTTCCCTTAACCGCTGTCTATGTTAATCCATACTACTTGAAAACACTATAATGTCATCCAAATAGACAAGACACTGCCGTGGTTTCAAACCCTTCAAGACACTGTCTAGCAACCTCTGAAACGTTGCCGGAGCGTTTGTCAAACCGAATGGCATTCTAACGTACTGGTAATGGCCTCCAGGTGCAGAGAAAGCAGTTTTTGGACGATCCTCTGGAGCCACCTCTAACTGATGATAACCGCTTGTCAAATCCATCGTAGAAAAGTGCTGGCACTGTCCTAAGAGATCCGAAGTCTCTGATATGTTTGGAATAGGGTATGCGTCCGCTACTGTCTCATTATTGAGGTATCGGTAGTCACAACAGAACCTGTATTTCTTTGTTCCATCCGCAGATTTTTTAGGCACAACGACAATGCCTGCTCCTCAGCAACTATTACTATGCTGCATAATACCGTCCTCAAGCTTCTGATCAATGAAATCCTCCACAATCGGTTGCAAATACCTCGTTATTCAGTATGGTTTACGGTAAACAGGTGCTTCATTCCGTGTTGGTATCCTATGTTGAACTAACGGAGTTACTGGTAACGGCCCTTGTGGAAAAAACAAATCCTTAAACTCTCACAATAATTCTTCCGTCTGCTCCCTTTCTTCTTCTTCTTTCAAATGCGTAACTTTGGCACGCAATGCAGTTCTATCGACAGTTAGTGGTTGATCGCTTCACCTACCTCTCGAACACCAGTGTTCATCATTTGGCACATCCAGATTTGCTACTAAAACTCCTTTCCTCAAATTCGCGTCTACAGCGCTAAAATTATCAACGTTCACGGGAACTACTCGCCCATCGTTCCCTCCTGTACGCGTACAACACTATGTTTCACAAAACAACCCAGCAAACCAAAATCTTCATTATCCTCGTTTGGTTCAATAACACATACTGTACCCACAGGTAGATTCGTCTCCACACTTACCCCAAGCGACTTCCCGGTGCCACTAGACACACACTCACGCGAATTAAGACTTAATGCTAATGTACGCGGTTCAATTGGTTTGTTCATTACGTTGAACGCCCCTCGCGACAGCTTTGCACTGACAGCAGTTTCCCCTAGCGGAAATAACATTCTACCAAGTTCCACAGTTCGTTGTCCAAGGTCAATTTTGGTATGATGATGATGCAAGAAATCTACTCCTAGGATCATGTCGTAACCCTCGCTTACCCATTGTACTACCTCATGCATGCATTAAATCGGACTTTCCCTATTCGAAAGTCGATTGTCACCGACCCCAAAGGAGTGACCTCCTTATCCCCCACTCCACGTAACCTATAACGTGGTGGGTCTAACTTCCTTCGTCCCATTATATTGTTAGTAGACACTGACACTTGCGCCCCTGTGTCTAACAAAATCTTAAACTTGTTAGTTCCTACGGATCTTACCACTGAACATTCCACCTCTGCATACGTATTTATAGCATTGAAATTAAACGGGGGCACCTTTAGGTGGGTCTTGGGTCCCCTCTGTCGTTTAACAATTGTCCACCTCTCCTATCTCCACTTCTCCATCCTCCACGCTGCTGATTTCCACCCCTTCCTCTATTCCTTGGTGACTGGCTTCATTGCCTCTGCACATGTCCCGTACGACCACACTTATAACATTTTATACCCATTGCAAATACTGTTTCCCTCTCGCGTACTCATGTTGCCACGTCTATTTCCTCACACTGAACTGCCAGCTGAATGGCGGAATACAAATCTTTTGGAGTCTCTTCACGCACTTTCCGTGACATATGCGGCGGTAACCCTCTCAGAAATACATCAAGTGCCCTTTGCTCGGCCACCTGCAACAGAATACTATTCGCTTCAAACGCTCTGACCCAACTCGTAAGTGTACTCTTAATTTCCCTTATCCTGTCCGCAAATTTCTCCACCGTCTCCCCCTGTCTCTTTGTCGTTGTACTTAACCTCTTCCTAAAGTGCCGAGCGCTATTCTGTTTCTTGAACCTTTGTAAAAGCCCTTCCTTTAACAGCTTAAACTGTCCTGCCTTCCTTGAGGTCTCAGAACACCTTACATACGTTTTCGCTTCACCCGTTAATCTAATCTTGAATACATGTAACAACTGCTCATCAGACCAACCATTCATCGAATCTGAAATTTCCAAGTCTTCCATAAACGAACGCACATCCTCAGAATCCTTGCCAGAAAACGGAATAATCAAACACACAGCGGATGGATCAATCTCCTGCTCCCTAGGCAACAACGACTGGTCAGATGCTGTTTCCCGCTCACTTCTAGATGTTAATTCATTTCTCAACTGCGTATTGTCTGCTGTTAATTGTGCTACTTTTTACAACAAAATCCGCACCGCTTCTGGTTCCGACACACATTGCGTCCTTGACTGTGGCATTGTGTTTCTTTCATTCTCAGTTAGTCGTTTTGTTCCGGGACTAAGTACAAGAATAATCTGACTTCCTACAACTTCGTATCATCATACTCAGTAACATCATAAACCAATGCAAAGTAATAAAATGCCACGAAAAACAATATATTACTGTCCCAGATACACTAACACTTATCCTGACAAAATAAATAATATGCACACGCAAAACATCTAAAATGTGGCTTCTGGCAAGCCCTACTTAAAACTCCAACAAGAAAGAAAACGTCCAACACTCAAAAGAACAATCTTGACAGCACTCGTCACATCTCATGACTGTACTGTAGGTAGTGGCCTCGAACGTCATACTGGACAGATGACGTCCGCTATTCTGACACCAAATGTTGTGCCGTGAGACACCAAATGTGACGTACTGACACCAAATGTAGTGGATGGGTGCCAAGAGGTGCTGTATTAAAACTCGGCCGAGCTTTCCAAATGATTTATTTGTCTCCACTACGGTGCTTCATTGACCTCGGTCTGTGTCACAGGCCCCGCAATGCTGAGGCCACTGCCCCAGCGACCTGTGCAATGCAACACTGTGTCGTGCTGGCCTTGTTCGCCAGCTGTAGAGTTCCAATTACGTCAGGCTGGCTGCGCAAGCAGCTGACTGAGCAGCCACCATCCCCGTTGATTCCGCACTGCTCCAGAGGGAGCCGTAGGCTGGCCCCACTTCTTCCTCGGCTGGAATAGGTGGGAATGGGGCGGAATTTGCGGCCCTCGCCAGGAAAGTCTCCGGCATGAGGCGGGAGCCGAGACGACTGTCTGTGGAATCGAGTGGAAGAGTGGCCTGCCCTGGCTGGCTGTGGACCCTGCCTCGGCCTCAGAGGGTGGAACCAATGACACGCCGTGGACTGGGATGCCGTCGCCCCACCTGTGCGCAATTTTCATCTACAGAAACTTTTTTTGTTGTTGTGAGCATAAATTGTGTTTACCAGATGGCAGTTTGTAGATGTGTATGATGCAGCACACCATGAATTCCTCTCTTCTGCCAACATTTTCATCTCAGAGTAGCAGTTGTAACTATACCCTTAATTATTATAAATGGTGATGTTAGTAAGTAAGTCTGCTCAGATGACTGTGCTTTACAAACTGATTTTCGAGGTTGGGAGTTTCATGACAAGTGTGTCCACTGAAACTACCACTGAATGTGTGGGCTAGCCTGGTTTTCAAGCAATGTAAACAGCAGGATTAAGGTACTGGTGCTAGACTGATCTGAATATTCTGACATGTTAAGTATTTTGTAGCATTTTGTGACGATTTAAATTTATGGTTGAATGACAGTACCGGTAGTGCTCAGATTTGGGTAGACAAGTGGGGCTCTGATTTGGTACAACTTCAATACCCTCAATCTTGATTTGAATAGTAATTAAGTTATTTGATTGTGACTCTAATCTTTTTTCATCATGCAATGGTTAGTAAATCTATGCTACTACACATCTTGAGTTTTCTCTATTTTGCAAATGAAATAGAGACCCAGATCTTTCAAGTTTAATCAGTTTCAGACAGTTATGACTTAGGTTAATGTTTTGGTAGTGTAATGTGCAACTGATTAAAAAAAAATTTCTAGCCCACATCTTTCATACTACAGTTAATTTTAGTGCTAATTATTGTAATGTTATGAGAACTATGTATTTATCTCTCAAAGGCCTTTGATTGTGTAAATCATGGAATTCTTTTAGATAAGCTAAATCATTATGGTTTGAGGGGGGCAGTGCACAAATGGTTTAACTCATACTTAACTGGAACAATGCAGAAAGTTGAAATAAGTGGTTCATGTAATGTTAAAACAACAACTAATTCCTCAAACTGGGGGGCTATCAAGTACGGGGTCCCACAGGGTTCGGCCTTAGGTCCTTTACTGTTCTTGATATACATTAATGACTTGCCATTCCACATTGATGAAGATTCAAAGTTAGTTCTTTTTGCTGATGATACAAGTATAGTAACAACATCTAAAAACCAAGAACTAAGTGATGTAATTGTAAATGATGTTTTTCACAAAATTATTAAGTGGTTCTCAGCAAATGGACTCTCTTTAAATTTTGATAAAACACAGTATATACAGTTCCGTACAGTAAATGGCACAACTCCAGTAATAAATGTAGACTTTGAACAGAAGTCTGTAGCTAAGGTAGAATTTTCAAAGTTTTTAGGTGTGGCCATTGATGAGAGGTTAAACTGGAAGCAACACATTGATGGTCTGCTGAAATGTCTGAGTTCAGCTACGTATGCTATTAGGATTATTGCAAATTTTGGTGATAAGAATCTCAGTAAATTATCTTACTATGCCTACTTTCATTCACTGCTTTCGTATGGCATCATATTCAGGGGTAATTCATAGTTGAGTAGAAAAGTATTCATTGCCCAAAAATGTGTAATCAGAATAATTGCTGGAGCCCACCCATGGTCATCCTGCAGACATCTATTTAAGGATCTAGGGATCCTCACAGTATATATATTCACTTATGAAATTTTTTGTTAATAATCCAACCCAGTTCAAAAGTAATAGCAGTGTGCATAGCTATAACACTAGGAGAAAGGATGATCTTCACTATGCAGGGTTAAATCTGACTTTGGCACAGAAATGGGTAAATTATGCTGCCACAAAAGTCTTTGGCCACCTACCAAACAACATCAAAAGCCTGACAGATAGTCAACCACCATTTAAAAATAAATTAAAGAATTTCTAGATGACAACACCTTCTACTCATTGGCTGAATTTTTAGATATAAATTAAGGGAGGGGAAGGAAAAAATAAATAAATAAAATAAGACTAACTTAAACATTAGTGTCATGCAATATTTTGTGTAATGATATCTTGTACAGACATCGTTTATTAACCTGACACGTTCCACATCTTTACAAAGTGTCATATTCATGATCTATGGAACAAGTATTAATCTAATATAATCTATTTATGATGTAATGACTATCATTTGCCATTATTGTTAAACATTTTTTAGACGTAGTTAGATGTAAAAGTAAGTGTACTAAAGCAGGATATTTTGTCTCATTTTTTCATGTACTGTGGTGGAGGAGAACCACCTCCAAGGGAAATGATAGCGGCGCATTTCCCTGCTAACTGCCACTAGGACCTGTTGAAGACATGGACAATTTGGTGACAAAGTGTGTAAAAGCTCATTGAAAAAGTGAAAGTGCTTGTGAAAAATACTGAACATTGAGAAAGTGAAACTGTCTTTTTTTTTAAAAAAAAAAAAAAGAAGTGCAGTATAATTTAGTTTTTTTCAACCCATGAGGATTTATTTCGTTTAGCAAGACAGGACTTGTATGAAGTGATATGTATCTTAAAATGTAATCTTTGCTTACCCAAAAAGGACATCACTTATGATGAAGATGTCTAATTTTTGTTAAAAGTATAGCTTGTGGATGTTTTATGTAAATGTACAATACACTGTATTTAATTATTTTGTACGGGGATCTTCGTATGGCCACTTCACATAAGGATAAATTTGAAAAAAACATATGTACTGTAGTTTTGATATCATTTCTTATGTAATATTTGCTTGTGTGTAGATTTTAAACCAAATTTCTGGGGTCGCTTGTGGTCATTGAATTGTCGAGGTAGCTATTTGCAATATCTATCTGGTCAATCCAATGAGAGGGTGATGTGACGAAACAAGCTGGTATATTTTTACTTCCCCTCTTGTTTTGCCATATGCCTGCTTAAATTTCATTCTTTCATTTTTAACTAATTACCATTAACATATGTGAATATAACCTGCATTTTCATATAAGAGAAAGGTTGGTCCTCAGTTTTACAGAATTTAACACCAGATCTAATTTAGTGCATAGTTTAAGGTATGTAATTGATTTTCTAATTTATTTGGACTATTCATAGGTAGTATCTTTTGTTATAGTGTGAAATCAGTAATTGTTTTGCAACTTAAATTCTACTGCTGATGTAAAAAGAAATATAAATTCTGTACTAATTATAAACATTTGGGAGACAAAACAATAGCATCCTTAAAGGATCTATTTGGCTCCATTCGAAAGCATATTAGCAAAACCAGCCCTTCATTAATTCAAAAGTAGTTTCCAGTTTTGTCAAAAGTATGGTTTACATAACTATATATGTTAATTTCATCATTTAAACAAATAATTCAGACGAAACCTTGCAAAAGAAGAAACTGTTAACAAAGATGGAATTTTTTGATGTTCAGTTAATTCAATAAGTTTTAATTGTAATTTCTGTAAATTTAACTTTAAACAATGTGTAGTTTCAGTACTTATTATTGTGATGATATAGAAGAGTGCAATTTTTGGTCCCAAGACAGTCTGTTCATGGCCGAGTTTCAGATGAGGGACTTGTGTTGGTTAGAACGACAACAATGATTCAACTTAACAGTGAAATAAGTGTTCCACCAATAGGGCATGTGTTAAAGTAATGACAGTGTCTGTTCCATACGAATCTGATTATTCTTAAAGAATAGTGATTTTTGTGGTTAGGTTTTTACTGCTCATAGATGATCAATAGTAAACTATTGTAGCAGTATGTGGAGATTTGCCTGAAAACTATTAATGAGGCTTATCGAAAGTTAAACAAGAGTGCACTGGCCATATAACTGTGTATTATTGGTGGGTTGTGAACAGTGAAATTAAAGTACTGCAAAATGAAACAGTGCACCTGTCACCTACATTATTTACATATTCAGTGTCGGAATTACAAACCCCATTTTTCAGCCAACATAGAACATCAACACCGAGGACAACAAATGAAGAAACAAAGTAGGCGAACTGCCACATGGCAAGTGGTATATTAATCTAAAATTAGTTTTTTTTAATATCTATGGGTAATTGAAAATAGCCATGAGTGGGATAAATAGCTAAAAAATAATGACCCCAGCTAATTTTGCCAACAAATATCAGAGACTTCACTGCAGATGTGTGCAGCTAAAATTCTGCCATTGCTCAGTTAATTTCTATCTGCAGTGTGAGCTTCTGCATCTTGTCTGCTGCTGCTATTGGCACCATTTTGATAGCATGTAATGTGCTTGCAGCTCTTACTGTTGTTCCCCACCAGCCATGGCAGGCACTTCTGAGATGACCTGAGCCACAATCTGAACATGATTTGATTGCACTAACTTTTCTGGTTTTCTTTGACTCTGATAATGAGGGAACTTTTGTATGAGCTTCTGCTTACTCTGTGGCAACAATGGCAAACAAAGCATTTCTATTTGTGCTGGCTGCCAATGATGAGGGCAGGGATGATTAGCTATTGCTGTAGCTAGTGAATCCTGGTACACTGGACTACTAGATGGTCGGGTGCTCAGTAAATCAGATAATTATGTTGCTTGGCTGCCATCAGTTGATTATAGAACACAATAGTGATTACTACTACTATGGCAAACACTACAACAAAGAGAGTCAACACCAGAAGTATCATGAAGAATTGCTTGCACTGATGCTGTTACACTGCAAGCTTTTGTAATTTTTGGCATATCACACCAGGTTCAAACAGATGAGTCAAAATCCTTCACATTAACTTCTCTGTTAGGAACCAGATGTATAATAACATCGTGGATTAATGATTTGGCATATGATGTGACACACTGGTTGCAGGAAAGTTTGCATTTGTGGTGTTCTTTAAGTTTTTGAAACATATGGCAGTTGGATGGGAACAAGTTGGGACATTATAGAAGATGATCAATAACAGTGGACTCAAGGTGTTAGATTATGGCAGATGTCACAGCATTCATGTGTGGTCTGGCAATGTTATGCTGAAGGAGAGAGTGCTCCATGTATGGATGAACTCTTTGAATTCAGAATTCTATTACCACATGCTGTTTCTCAAGTATTAATATAGTTACATTACACACCCCCATGTTACACACTTCAGTTTGGAGCCCTTTAGTATCAGAGGGCTGCAAATATGTAGACATCAAGAATAAAGATGTACAATATTAATAACATTTTTTTATTTAAAAAGCTCTAAGAGTTTTCACATAAAAAATCAGAGGCTTTACTTTTCAGCACACCCTCATATAACTAGAAGACAGTAAGAGTGTAATTTGATTTTCAGGGTCAGTTATTTGGCGTGCCTTGCAGTGAAGAAGAAAACAATGTAAACAGACCTCCCAACTCTTATTGTCTCATCAAAACAAGTAACTGGTGGCAGGGGAGACGATACTGCTGCAACTGAAGACTGTTGTTGGTTCTGCAGCCGTTGTAACAGCAATCCCTGCTGTTGCTCTCATTCAAATTCCCACTGCTTTTCTTGCTGTTGCCATTGCTATTGCTCCAGTTGTTGTTGCTATTACAACCACAACTGCTGCCACCATAAATTTAGAAACTCAGGACCGATGCCCCATAGTGAATAGATGCATGAAGGGAAGTCATTGACACCACTTTTGTGTCCTACTCAGCATAGGTAGAACACAGTTTATGATTACTGACACTGGAGATTATGCACGGATCAGGAACAAACAGTTAGTTCCTGTGGTCAATGACAGTGAATGACTAGTCAGAAGCAAAGTCCAGAGCATAGCACTCACAAACAGTCCAGTTAGTCACCAAAATCAGAAAATGAAAACACAGACAAAGTCAATTACTCTACTATGAATGAAAGATAGTGAAGGCTTCAGAGAACAGTGAGATCTCCTGGACAAGTACGGGGCCATGGTACTTATGGTGTCTGTCACATTGGTGGACAGGTCCATGTACTATGACAATGGTGATGGTGGCAGCACCCTCTGTGAGAGTGAGATGCAACCATGGTATGAAGCCTGAGTATCTGAACTTTCTTCCACATCAGTTGGGCTTGGTCGTGAATCTATATCATTGGAGGATACTAAATCATGGTTTCTTCATAAACTGATAGGGAATGTTTTAACACGTTAAAGTGTCGAACTCATTTATTTTTTTGCCAATGATCAGTCAGCTATATACAAATGGTTATTGTTTTGGAGTTTCATGATGGCTGTATTTCTTTCCCTTATAATGGGTTGTATACTTTCATGACATCTGTATGTTTTTGCCCATAGAAAGGATTTTATCCTTTAAGTGGTTTGTTCTATGTATGTTTCTGTGTATATTTCTGTGTTTGTGTTGCAGTTACAGGTTTTTTTATTTTTTTTTGCATTGTTTAGAGCATTTCAACCACATTGGCTAATATTTTGTGCAAGTTCACTGGAGACTGAGTAGCTGGAATGCTAAGTAAACTAACCATCCATAAAACTGACAAAAGTTTAGCTGCTCTCAGTAAACAGTATTGTTATTGTTTCCTTGTATGGGATCCTCATCACATAGTGTTACCAGAAAGAGAGAAGATTCAAAGAGATGATGTATTTTGTGAACACAGGCACAGAAGTGATTAGAAAATTCCTGTGGGTGCTGTTCAAACAAATGTATTTCATAGCCTGAAAAGGATAATCTTAAATATGAAGTATCTACCTTATTAGAGGGTCTAGACAACATTTTTCAAACCCCTGCATATATCACAATATTGAAATTAGGGTCATTCAGTCTCCTACAGAGATGTAGGGTCTGTTGTTCATGACATATTAAGCTGACAGGTTGTAAACTTTTTATTTCATAAATTAGGTAGAAAATACTAAAAATTAAGCATTGCTATCCCAAAGAAAGCTTTTTGACTGACAGTCAACTATCTTCAGTTCACTGAGAGTGATCCAAAATTAAAGCAGCCCTTTGATTATTTACTACAAAGGACAGCAACATCTGTCCATTACTAAAAGTTTTTACGTGGTGTACTTAATACAGTTAGGCACTCTGCCTATGACTAAGCACTCAATCCGCTATTGTCTAACAAATAAGTCACACATGAAATTACAAAATAGTTCTCATAAAATGGTATAACAGACAAAGTGTAAGGGTCTTACTGTGGTCCACAGTAAATGCTGATCAATTGGAATGATCACAGATTGTCAGTATATTCCTTTCACCTATAAATGGTATAAGAGATTAGATTAGATTAATCCTAGTTTCATGGATCATGAATACGATATTTCATAATGATGTGGAACGAGTCAAATTTTCCAATATGTGACATAATTAAGTTAATTTAACAACATAATTAAGTTAATATAATAAATTTTTAATTTTTGTTTTTTTTTTAATTTTTTATAATTTTTCTTTGGTTTTTTCTTTTTTTTCTTAATTTATATCTAAAAATTCGTTTATGGAGTAGAAGGAGTTGTCATTCAGAAATTCTTTTAATTTCTTCTTAAATACTTGTAGGTTATCTGTCAGGCTTTTGATACTATTTGGTAAGTGACCAAAGACTTTAGTGGCAGTATAATTCACCCCTTTCTCTGCCAAAGTTAGATTTAATCTTGAATAGTGAAGATCATCCTTTCTCCTAGTATTGTAGTTATGCACACTGCTATTACTTTTGAATTGGGTTTGGTTATTAATAACAAATTTCATAACAGAGTATGTATACTGAGAAGCTACTGTGAATATTCCTAGATAAATGTCTGCAGGATGATCTTTGATGGACTCCAGTTATTATTCTCATTACACACTTTTGTGCAATAAATACTTTATTCCTCAGTGATGAATTGCCCCAAAATATGATGCCATATGTAAGCAATGAGTGAAAATAGACGTAGTAAGCTAATTTATTAAGATGTTTATCACCAAAATTTGCAATGACCCTTATTGCACAAGTAGCTGAACTCAAACATTTCAGCAGATCATCAGTGTGTTTCTTCCCATTTAATCTCTCATCAATGGACACACCTTAAAAATTTTGAATATTCTACCTTAGCTATATGCTACTGATTAAGGTGTATACCATTTACTGTACAGAACTGTATGTACTGTGTCTTATCAAAATTGAGTGAGAGTCCATTTACAAAGAGCCACTTAGTAATTTTCTGAAAGACATTATTGACAATTTCATCAGTTAATTCTTGTTTGTCAGGTGTGATTACTATACTTGTATCATCAGCAAAGAGAATTAACTTTGCCTCTTCATGAATATAGAATGGCAAGTCATTAATATATATTAAGAACAACAAAGGAGCCAAGACCGAACCTTGTGCAACCCTATTCTTGATAGTTCCCCAGTTTGAGGAATGTGCTGATCTTTGCATATTATGAGAACTGCTTATTTCAACTTTCTGCATTCTTCCAGTTAGGTACAAATTAAACCAGTTGTGCACTGTCCCACTCATGCCACAATACTCGAGCCTGTCTAGCAGAATTTCATGATTTACACAATCAAAAGCCTTTGAGAGATCACAAAATATTCCAATGGGTAGTTTTCGGTTATTCAGATCATTGAAAATTTGATTGGTGAAAGCATATATGGCATTTTCTGTTGAAAAACCTTTCTGGAAACCAAACTGACATTTTGTTAGTACTTCATTTTTACAGATATGTGAAACTACTCTTGAATACATTACTTTCTCAAAATTTTTCGATAAAGCTGTCAGAAGGGAGATTGGATGGCAATTGTTGACATCAGATCTATCCCATTTTTATGCAAAAGTATAACAATAGCATATTTCAGTGTATCAGGGAAAATGCCCTGTTCCAGAGAGCTATTACACAGGTGGCTGAGAATCTTACTTATCTGTTGAGAGCAAGGTTTTTGTATTTTGCTGGAAATGCCATCAATTCCATGTGAGTTTTTGCTTTTAAGCAAGTTTATTATTTTCCTGATTTCATAGGGAGAAATGTGTGAGAATTCAATTGTATCAAATTGCATAGGTATGGCCTCTTCCATTAACAGCCTAGCATTTTCTAAAGAACACCTGGATCCTACTATATCCACAACATTTAGAAAATGATTATTAAAAATATTTTCAACTTCTGACTTTTTGTTCGTGAAGTTTTCATTCAATTAGATGGTAATACTGTCTTCCTGTGCTCTTGGTTGACCTATTCCTCTTTTAATAATATTCCAAATTGTTTTTATTTTATTGTCAGAGTCGCTGATTTCAGACATGATACACATACTTCTGGATTTTTTAATAACTTTTGTTAATATAGCACAGTAGTTTTTATAATGTTTGATAGTTTCTGGGTCACAACTTTTTCTTGCTGTCAGATACATTTCCCTTTTCTGGTTAGAAGATATTTTTATATCCTTAGTAAGCCATGGTTTGTTACATGGTGTCCAAGAGTATATTTAACTATTTTCTTGGGGATGCAGTTTTCAAATGCATTTACAAAAGTGTCATGAAATAAATTATATTTTAAATTGGCATCAGGTTCACGGTACACCTCATCCCAGTCTAACTGCTGTAGGCTTTCCCTGAAAGTTGCAATTGTTAAATTGTTGACTGAACGTACTATTTTGGAGGACTGTTTAGTACTGCCGAATGGGTCTATGTCATTTTGAGATATAAAAACAGCTTAAAGTAACCCCAGTCTGTGAATTTATGCAGTTATTAATTTGCAGAGAGGTCTCATAGAAAGAAAATTTACGTTCCCTAATGACTTAATGCTCTTATAACCCCACAGGACGTTTCAAAGAAAGATGCAGAGTTATTGACAAATGTCATTATGTCTGCATCTACCAAGGAAACTGCTAGTAAGGAAAATATAGTATCTTCTATGTATCAATCATATGAGACCAGCTGTCTCAACTATTTAAGCCTGAATGGTCATGAGCTCGCTCTCATTACCTGTATGTCAGCTGATGCCTGGTTCTGATCTTAGCTGACATGTCTCTAGATTGTGGTGTTATATTTATGGACTCCACTGGACAACAAATTGGACTGCTGTTACTGTTGTGCAAGGCTCCTGCACCTGTGTGTGAGATTGCTAGAATGAAATTATTCTTTGGTGCCTACAGACTGGTATCCTTACACAGCCAAGCAAACTAACTAACTATTGTGATGATTCCCACCTATGTTGGTATCCAGAAACTTGCCTGTATTAAGTATTGCCTACATGTATAGTGAATTAGTTATCCAAATTCTTTAATTTTCTTGTTGTTCAGGACAATTACTATGTTCCATTGTGAACTTATTGATTTTGTTTGTCTTAAAGAACAGACACATAACATCTGTACAAAATATTTCAAATTTAGGTGATGAATTCAGTGAACTACATCTACATCTACATTTATACTCCGCAAGCCACCCAAAGGTGTGTGGTGGAGGGCACTTTACGTGCCAGTGTCATTACCTCCCTTTCCTGTTCCAGTCACGTATGTTTTGCGGGAAGAACGACTGCCGCTAAGCCTCTGTGCGCGGTCGAATCTCTCTAATTTTACATTCATGATCTCCTCGGGAGGTATAAGTAGGGGGAAGCAATATATTCAATACCTCATCCAGAAACGCACCATCTCAAAACCTGGACAGCAAGCTACACCACGATGCAGAGCACCTCTCTTGCAGAGTCTGGTACGAACCCCACACTGATGAGCAATACTCAAGTACAGGTCGAACGAGCGTTTTGTAAGCGACCTCCTTTGTTGACTGATTACATTTTCTAAGGACTCTCCCAATGAATCTCAACCTGGCACCCACCTTACCAACAATTAATTTTATATGATCATTCCACTTCAAATCGTTCCACACGCATACTCCCAGATATTTGACAGAAGTAACTGCTACCAATGTTTTTCTGCTATCATATAATCATACAATAAAGGATCCTTCTTTCTATGTATTCGCAATACATTACATTTTTCTATGTTAAGGGTCAGTTGCCACTCCCTGCACCAAGTGCTTATCCACTGCAGATCTTCCCGCATTTCGCTGCAATTTTCTAATGCTGCAACTTCTCTGTATGCTACAGCATCATCCGCGAAAAGCCACATGGAACTTCTGACACTATGTACTAGGTCATTTATATATATTGTGAAAAGCAATGATCCCATAACACTCCCCTGTGGCACACCACAGGTTACTTTAACGTCTGTAGACATCTCTCCATTGAGAACAACATGCTGTGTTCTGTTTGCTAAAAACTCTTCAATCCAGCCACACAGCTGGTCTGATATTCCATAGGCTCTTACTTTGTTTATCAGGCGACAGTGTGGAACTGTATCGAACGCCTTCCGGAAGTCGAGGAAAATGGCATCTACCTGGGACCGTGTATCTAATATTTTCTGGGTCTCATGAACAAATAAAGCGAGTTGGGTCTCACACGATCGCTGTTTCCGGAATCCATGTTGATTCCTACAGAGTAGATTCTGGGTTTCCAAAAATTACATGATACATGAGCAAAATACATGTTCTAAAATTCTACAACAGATCAGTGCTGTTTTACAATCATTTGGAACCCTCCGTTCCTCTAGAGACTTGTGGTACACGGCTGTTAGAAGGGGACCAAGTTCTTTTGCGTACTATGTGTAGAATCGAATTGGTATGCCGACAGGTCCAATGGACTTTCCTCTACTGAGTGATTTCAGTTGCTTTTCTATTCCTTGGACACTTATTTCGATGTCATCCATTTTTTTGTTTGTACGAGGATTTAGAGAAGGAACTGCAATGTGGTCTTCCTCTGTGGAACAGCTTTGGAAAAAAGGTGTTTAGTATTTCAGCTCTATGTGTGTCATCCTCTGTTTCAATGCCATTATCATCCCAGAGTGTCTGGATATGCTGTTTCGATCCACTTACTGATTTAACGTAAGACCAGAACTTCCTAGGATTTTGTGTCAAGTTGGTACATAGAAATTTTACTTTCGAATTCACTGAACGCTTCACGCATAGCCCTCCTTACGTTAACTTTGACATATTTTAGCTTCTGTTTGTCTGAGAGGTTTTGGGTGCGTTTAAATTTGCAGTGAAGCTTGTGGTGTCACCGCCAGACACCACACTTGCTAGCCTTTAAATCGGCCGCGGTCCAGTAGTATACGTCGGACTCGCGTGTCGCCACTATCAGTGATTGCAGACCGAGCACTCGCCCCACTTGTACAGCCGACTTTGCTAGCGATGGTTCACTGAATACTTCTCATTTGCCGAGAAGATAGTTTAGCATAGCTTTCAGCTACGTCATTTGCTATGACCTAGCAATGCGCCATTATCAGTTACTATTGATATTGTGAAGTATGTACCGTCAAGAGCGACGTTCGTCATCAATGGATTAAAGTTAAGTATTTCACCAGCTACGTCCGTTTTTCTAAATTCTAATTTCCTTGTCCTGTTACAGACATCACGCCAGCCTGCGTGAGATAAAACGCGTGCCTTTCGGCCTCCTCTAGTAACACGGTGTTGGCTCTCCTGCCAACCACAACAAAGCTCTCTTTGCTTTTGCAGTAATTTCCTGATATGAGAATGTAGACAGTGTGAAACATGGAAGTTTATGTCATTCTGTGGAGTGTGCACGGATAGCCACAGTGGTTAAGGTGACCACTCACAGTAAGCAGGAAACCTGGGTTTGAGCTGTGGTCTGGCACAAATTTTCATATGTCACTAGTGTGTAATAGATCTAAATTTGATACATCTGATGACATGGAATTCACAGTCAGTGAATAAATTTCGAAATTATTGTTTTTTTTTGTCATGTTGCAGTGTACTTGCACAAGTGTAATACACTCTAAGATAAAAAATGATGCACTACAAAGGAATTATCTGAATGGGCCAGAAACTGGAAGATGTGATATACATGTACAGACAAACAAATGATTGCAATTTCAGAAAAAACTGGATGATTTATTCAAGCAAAAGAGCTTCGCAAATTGAGCAAGTTAAGAATGATTGGTCTGTCCCTTATGGAACAGTTATTTGGCTAGGCAGTGATTAATAGAGCTGTTGGATGTCCTCCTGAAGGCATAACAAATTCTGTCCAATTGGTGTGTAACATTGTCATAATCCTGAGGTAGTTGGTGGGCCCTACCCATAATTCTCCAAATGTTCTCAATTGGGATGAGACCTGGTTTCCTTACTGGACAAGTTATGGTTTGGCAAGCCTGTTGACAAGCAGCAGAAACTTTCTCCATGTGCAGGCAGTCATTATCTTGTTGAAATGTTAGCCAAGGATGGCTTGTCATGAAAGTCAACAAAACGAGGTGTAGAATATCGCCATCGTACGACTATGCTGAAAGGGTGCCATGGATAAATCATCCAATTTTTCTGAAACTGTAATCATTTGTTTGTCTGTACATGTCATTACATCTACCAATTTCCATCCCATTCAGATAAGTTCTTCAAAGTGCATCATCTTTTTTGTCTTAGAATCTAGATAACCATTACAATAGAAGAGCAAGCAAGTCACGAAGTTGGTGACAAGTTGGTTACTTTCATATCAACAGACTAGCTATCATCAATGCAATTTTTTTTGTAGTTGGCAGCAACAACTCAGTCAAATCAATATCTGGTAAAGCGTTTTATAGATTCAACACTCCAATAGTCAAAAATGTAGGTATTCCAGTTTTTCAATGATTCAGTGATGCTTAATAAGGTCAGGAATTGTACCAAAAATGGTTCGTGCTGCATTTTTGGGGAAGTGATATAATGTATGCACTGTCAGTGGGCATTTTTTTTTGTCAATAGCCATTAGTTGTATTACTTAGAGCAAAAACCCATTGATATTGCCCCTGTCAGTTTTTTTGTCTTACTTTTGTAACATTTTTACTCCAAGATGCATGTAGTAGCAGTCCATTTAGAGTTTTTACAATATTGAAATTCTGAATGCAAAAGCTGTGCTTTATGGACTGCTGATCTTAAAGATTTATTGAAAAAGTGTATATTTGTGTATGCTTGTGGACAACCCTACACTGAATGATTAATTCGAGATGTGGTAATCTGTGGGGCCCTTGGTAAAGACGTGCACACAGGCTTTACAACATTCAGATCTCACCCCAGCATAAGTGTTACACAATGCACATCCTATTGAAACCTCACAGGCTGCGCAGCAGATGGTTTTTCTTTTTCATTTGAAATCTCTACTATGGCTCGAGTAAGAACAGAACCAGTGCAATGGGCTTCCACATCGGATCCTAGTGTGATCTACGATCGAAGCCAACACTAAGCGAAGTGATGCAAGACAAAAGTGATATATCGTCCGAATGGGTAAAAGTGTCGTACAAAAATAGTGTTCCAACTACAAAAAGAACAACAAAGTCTGCTAAAACTGTCACATTTTCGAAAAAAAAAAAACAAATATCATGTTTTGCACACAAATGACTGTGATAACGATTCTCCAAATGATCGTGAACTTGAAAAAGTCAGTGAACTGAAAATGAATAGCGTTTTTTCAAATAATGTCAACAACAAACACAGATCATCAGGGAAAAAGAGTAATGTACTATTACTAACAGACAGTCATGGCAGAAATATATCCAGCATGCTCCGTTAGAAAAATCGCGACATGGCAGTGACTAGTGTAGTGAAACCGAGGGCGGGATGTAAAAATGTTGTAGACATTAACACTCAGACGAAATTAATGCAAGAAAATGATTTTATCGTCTGTATAATGGGTTCAAACGATGTGGCAAAAAATGAAGCAGAGGTTTGGTAGAAAACGCTGCAGAATTTTTTACAAGCTAATAAATGCAGAAACACAGTAATTGCCACACTTCCTCATGGGCATGATCTGATTTATAGTTCGTGTGAAAACAAAGAAATTCGGAAAACAAACATTAAAATAAGGAAACTGCGTTCTCAATACGCTAAGTGCGATGTACTAGATATAAGCAAGCTGCATCGAAATCTGCACACGAAGCATGGAATGCATTTGAACTATGAAGGGAAAAGGTTTGTTTGTGATCGTGTTAGTGAAATAATTAAAGAAAGACTTGCAAGGGATAGAACAATCCATCAGCTTTCTTAACATCCTTCCAACAACAGCGAGGACAACAAAATAAACAAGAAAGAAGAACGAAAATACAACTCTGCTGACGTAACCAATTTAAACTAGAGGTATGTGATGCTGTAAATATGATTCCCAATTACCAAATCGTGAATACGACCGAACTAAAAATTTATCACCATAATGTGCAATCCCTGCGTAATAAGATCGATTAAATTAACGTACTATTAACACATGAACTTAATGATATCTCAGTGTAATGCATTTCTGAGCGCTGGCTTAACCCAGAATTAATCCAGAATACGAAAATAAACAAATTTGTCTTGGCTGCTTACTACTGCAGGAAAAATATCAAGCAGGGTGGGGTAGCAATTTACACAAAGGATAATGTAGATTTTATTACACTACCTGACTTAACTAGGGCAAATGTCGAAAAGGATTATGAAATTGCAGCTATAAAAATTACTCAGTTCAACCTGGTTATTGCTACAGTTTACCGATCACCATCCGGGAATTTTGAACTTTTCTTAAGCAAAATGGAGTCATTGCTAAATAAAGTAAATAAAATGGATTGTGAATTGATAATCTGTGGTGACTTCAATATTGACTTCCTCACGATTAGTGGAAATAGGGAGAGCATTTTAAACCTTGCAACGTCATACACTTACAAGGCTGAAGTAAAAGCAGCTACCCGAGTATCAGAAACTTGCCAAACAGCTCTTGATCAGTTTCTAGTCAAGAAGAGTTTACACAACACCTCACTAAAAATTTTCAATGCAGGTTGTAGTGACCATCTTGCTCAAATATTAAGCATAAAAGTACATGGCAGTATCATTAACAACATGCCTTTCAGAACAGCATATCGAAGTTATAATCAGCATAATGTAAACTACTTCAGCAACTTATTACAGAAAGAAAAATGGCTAGGAGTGTACAAAATGAACGATATAAATGAAAAATTCAACACTTTTATTGATACATTAACCCATTTCTTTGAACTTGCATTCCCACTGAAAACATTAACTCGAGAACAAACAGCTGGATCACAAAGGGAATAAGGGTTTCATGCCAGAAGAAAAGACTACTTCATGAAATACGTAACTCAAAAAATTCCTCACCTGTAGTATGTGCATACTACAAAAAATACTCCAAAATATTAAGTAAAGCAATAAAAGCAGCAAAAATAATGCATAATGATGAAATCAGCTAATGAATCAAAGGCTATGTGGAGTATTATAAAAAAAGAATGTGGAGAATACAGACAACCTTGCAAAAATATAACACAATCACATAACAATAAAAAGGTAACAAATCCCTTAGAAGTAGCCAACACATTTAACATCTTTTCCACAGGTGTTGCTGATAATATGTTACAATCAAACGTAAAGAGCACCCAGGCAAATGAATATAAAATAAGTGCATGTAGAGGATCAGTGTTCATCAGTTCTGTTTCACAAGATGAAGTACCTAAAGCAATAAAAGGACTAAAAAATTCCAAATCGGCAGGTATTGATGGTATACCTGCAACAATGTTAAAGAAAAGCGCATCAAACCTAAAGAAGAGCGCATCAAACCTAACTGAAGTACTCACACACTTATGCGACTGCTCACTTCAGGCAGGCACTTTCCCTGATGTGTTGAAAACATCAAATGTTATTCCTGTATATAAAAAAGGGGATAAAAACAATGTAAATAACTACAGACCCATCACAATTTCCTCCTGCATCTCTAAAGTACTGGAAAAAGTTATGTATGAGAAACTTATGAAATTTATAAATAAAAACAGCATCCTATGTAATGAACAACATGGATTCAGAAATAAGAGGTCAGCGACAACTGCTGTCTATGAGTGCATCAGTTCCATCGTAAACCTGATGGACAAAAAACAGGAAACGATAGGAGTCTTTATTGACTTGTCAAAAGCTTTTGACATGGTGGACCATAAAATTCTGCTATCAAAGCTAGAAAGATATGGTATTCGAGGTCTGTCCAACAAGTGGATCAGTTCCTTCCTGACTAATCGTATGCAGGCAGTGTGCATCAAGCACACAAATATTGAACTAAAAACTGTATCAAATCACTTATCTGACTATAAACAAATTAAATGTGGTGTACCCCAAGGATCAGTATTGGGACCCCTTCTGTTTCTTCTGTATACAAATGATCTAAGCTTAAATGTTGATGCACACAAAACAATCATATTTGCAGATGACACCACGATTCTACTAAAAGCAGACGATGATGAACAGTTACATCAGACAGTTAACACTGTCACGAAACAACTTAGCGGCTGTGCACAGAGTAATCATCTTGTAATAAACAGTAAGAAAACCATTGCTCTAAAATTCCACAATGTTCCTAACAAGGACATGTTTATCCCATCAGTCTCTACCAAGGACGAACCAGTTGGTAACAATACTGAAACCAAATTCTTAGGACTTTGGCTGCAGAGTAACATCAGATGAAATAAGCATATTGAATATCTCAATGCAGAACTGAGCAAAACATGTTACTTCTTTGTTCATTAAAATCATGCGGTAGTGCGAAAACAGTATTGAATGCATATCATGCGTACTTTCATTCTCATCTTAGATATGGTGTCACCTTCTGGGGAAACTCTAAAACTGCTAATAGCACTTTTAAACTACAAAAAAGGGCCATTAGAATCTTATTTGGGTGCAAGCCTAGAGACTCTTGTAAACCCCTGTTTAAGAAATCTGATATTCCTCCATTACCATGTGTATACATTATGGAAACTCTTTTGTTTTTTAAATTAAATGTAATAGGCAAGGACCGGAGACTGCAAAAAAACTGTGATATACATGAGCACTTCACCAGACAAAACAGAAACTTACATGTGACTCAAATCAGCACAGCACTGGGCCAAAAAGGTACTTTTCACATGGGAGTTAAGCTTTATAACAAACTTCCAGAAAACATAAAAGCTATTACAGAGGTCAATACATTTGGAAAATCTCTAAAGTCATATTTACAGCATCACTGCTTTTACTCCATTGAAGAATATTTAAATTTATGAAATGTGTTATATAAATACTTATGTGTAAAGTGTATTATTGTAACCTTAAATATGTATGCCTTGAAATGACTTTCAGTCTGTATATTTATAACTTGACTTGTCCAATGTCTTATGCATAAGCTGCTATGTAGACAACAGGACCAATAAAAAGTACAGTACAATACAATACAATCATGTCTCACCTGGCAGCAGCCCACCTGTATTGTTATGAATTTGGTTTCTCCCTAGCTGTTCAGACTATTTTACATTGCATTTAGCCCATTAATGTTGTCATTACAAAGCAGACTGTTGTCACTGTTTTCGAAAAAGGTATATTATAGAGATGTGTCAAAGTGTGGCAAGTACCATGCAATGTTCTTGAGCACTTCATATTGATAATATTACAGACAGTGATCGTGTAATAGTGTCTAGGAAGAGGCTTTTATGTGCCATTGACATTTCTCTTTCATACTGGTGCATCAGTCTCAGTGATGAATCAATGCACATATTTCAGAATTGGTGCTCCGCCACTGGGCAATGAGATTCCACTGTTAGGCTAAGTGCAGCTTTCAGTGAAATACAACCAAGTTACTGAGACACTGCCTTCTCTGGTGGTTGCAGAGCCATATGTGGAAAACATTTTTGGACTGTATGAGTGCATATTCTGCATTTGGTTCCTATGTTCAACATTCTGTGCATTCCGTTCAATCTTTCATGCCATCAGGGCTACCTATAGATTTCATAGGACCCTAGACACAATTTTGTGAGGGCCTCCTAGCCTTTTCAACCTATAGGAGTTAATTATTACAAATACTGATTTTCAGTATATTGTTTTAATCATGAGCAACAAATAAATGCTGCCTACACAGTGTTCTATCAGTAATAAATTTCTTAATTGAATCCACCATATTTAAAAAGATAAAAATATTATCATGTATAATAATAATAATAGGTACTAAAAGAAACAAACCTAACATTTAGTGAGAAACATTTGCATCATTATTCATTATCTTGAACTAAAAAGTCTGGTTGAAAAAGTCATTGTCATCTAAACACATTCAGACAAGTGCAGCTGATGAAGTTATCCACTACATCACTGAAGCTCAATTTAGACACAAGTTCATGCTCTACTTATAACAGTGGTGGACAGCTAAGTTTCTCTTTGGCTAAAGTTTATATTAAATGATTTTCCATTAATGTTAATTTACTAAATCCTTTGTCACATGAAGCAAAAGTTACTGCTAGGGTAGTGAAAATCTTGAGTGCAATGCAGAGTTCAGGAAACAAAAATTGTGAAAATCGTGAGTGCAATGCAGAGTTCAGGAAACAAAGATTGTAATCTCAACTTATAAACTTCATTTAGAAGAAGAAATGGAAACCCTTTGTTCCTTCTGTTGACTTTGTCAAACCCAGAAAAGTAGTACTTACAGACTTAAACATTTGTATCTTGTTGATAAAATTATGACTCAGATAATCAGGATAAGTTCTAAATAATTTCTGAATCATGTCACTATCATCCAAAGTTGTATTTATTCTAAGAATACCTTCAAAAACTGCACAACTATTTCTCATTTTTTCGTACTGAGAATCCATCTGAGAAATAGTCTTTGTCTGAAAATGTTATTCCTCAGTTTCATCTAAGAATGTGTCAGGTGCTCCACTAATACTCCAGTCAGGTTCACCAAAGAGAAGCCTCCTTTTCCTTCATCCCTTTTCTGGAAAAACTGCCTCAGTCTCAACTTCAATAGCCATTTTTTTTAGCTCTGGTTAAGAATTCAGGCCAGAGGGCTCTTACGTAATTAATTATGGTAACTGTAATGGCTTTAATATTTTTCATTTCAGTATCAAGGGAAATACATGTTGACTGCAGAATCAAACTTCTTACATGCATATGTTGTAAAACATCACTCCCAATATTCAAGAGAATCAACATTTCAAACTTGGAGAACTAATTGATCAGCCCATTTACTTCTGCTATCCTACCACGAAACAAACTACATTGATTATTTGTGTATTTTAAAGTTTCTATTTCTTTTCTTCCTATACACTTCTTGTCTCAGTTCTTGCACTCCATCTTGTTTTGGACAAGACATGAAGAGATCGACAGCTAGTGTGTTTTAATAACTCCTCCCATCTCTGTGGGCTTACACTGAAGAACTGAAGAATTTGTGCAACTGGTGCACACAACTGAAGCATGTACCTACTACTTCATTACTTCTTGTAACATGTAATCCTACTAAGTTCAGAGTATGATGCACAAAAGGAGTCTCTAATTTTTGCGTACACACCTTTTAATTGCACAGCTAACTTCTATAATGGCGTAAGTAATTCCATAATCTGCCTTTTTCTGCAAGTCAAAACAATCCCAAAACTTCTCATAAATTTCCTACTTATTTTCCTCTTTGTTAGAAAAACATGACTTAAAATCAAAAAGACAGTGTTTGGTCTTAGACACATCTGGCAAAGCATCACAAATAAATGGAAAAACAAAACTTTCTACCTGTACAAGACACTTAATGGTGTGTAGTGGAGGTACTTCTGGTACCACTGACTGTTGTCCCCTTCTCTGTTCTTCTCACCAATGGTGCCTCGGAAGAATGATTGTTTGTTAACCTTTGTATTAGCTCTAATGTCTTCAAAGAGAACCAAAGCAGTCTAGCAACTTGTAAGGGAAGAAACCCAATCTGACAAAAATAGAGTTAATAATATGGTATTAAAAGCTGGCATGGAAAACATTAATAACCCAGAGGAAGTAGTTAATATGTTTAATAACTATTTTATAATTGTAACAGAGAAACATTGAAGGATTACTTACATAAAACAAAGTAGGGGTTTGATAAAAAAGTTATAAAAATAAATAATAAAAATAATGATTATAAAACATCCAACATTCCACATAACATGTTCACTTTATATTTTTCTCCTCCTTTTTTCATTTCTAGAAATACTTACCCCCAAGCTATGCATAGCACAATACTAACACCTCTTCCTCTTTCTGAGCTCAACATCTCATGCATTATGGAGGGATGCCAACTCAGTTTCTCAGGATAGCAAATGGTAAGTTGTGGTATAGAAAATGATCCAGAGATCACCTGTGTGTGTGTGTGTGTGTGTGTGTGTGTGTGTGTGTGTGTGTATGTGTAGTGAGTGACGTGTTATGAAACAATGTGTATATAGTGTGTGGAGTGAGTGATAGTGATATATGAGTGAACAGTGTGGCCTTACATTATTTATTAAGTTATTTGTAAAAAAAAGTATTGTGTACCAGGAGTAAATCTAATGATTGTCTCTAACTAGAAGTCTGTAAATATATGTGTATACGAATTAGCTTATTTTAAATTGATCTACACTTGTAAACAAGAAGATCAAGCATATCAATGATCATGTAGCCAACATATGTAGAAGAAGTACAGGTTACAATAAAAAGTCTCAAAATGAGACACACTGTCACTGTAGGAGTAGATGATAACCTGATTTCATTATAAAGACATGTGGGGACCTAATTACTGAGCCCTTAACTCACATATGTAACCTATCTTCTGAACCCAAACACTATGAGGAAATAGATCAGGAAAGGGATAATGTCATTAGGAAATATAATTTCAAGCTACTAACTGTTAAATACGGTGTGCCACAAGGATCAGTAATAGGTCCTATTCTGTTCTTACTATATGTAAAGACGAAACATAAGCAATGACAGCAGTAAAATATTTCAAGTTGTGATGATACAAGTGTTGTAATTACAGGAAACTCAGAAGAAATCCTTGTAAAAAACATAAGAAAAGCTATTGACAGGTTAACATTTTACTTTTATAGCAATGACTTAATAATAAACACTGGAAAAACTGTAGCTATGGATATACGTTGTGGCATTGATAGTTCATATCGACCACAAAACTTAATATCCGTGAACTGTAAGTGCTCTGTCGAGCCTCCATCTTAACTTTATTTTAATCAGTTTTTGTTATACTTGTTTTTGTATGGACGCAGTGTCAATCATAAATATATACAAGCTACAACATATATGGGAATTAAGTTTTCTATATCCCGATTACCGATCCCGTTCGCATAGTGGTGACCCCGCAGTTCGTTCGTGTTTCACGTCTTCCACGCCGGTGTTTATGCAACAGATTATATGCACTATGCAATGACCACACCAAACAATGTCTTATTGAAAGATGTGGAAGCACAACTCCGCTCACTGAGTTTCGTCGTTTCTTTGCCAATGGCGCATTCATCATTTACCCAGTGATTCGCGTTCTCAACCAATGCTGTGTCCTAACCTCATTAGTTTTCATCGGTCAACAACTACACCAGAATGGGATTTTCACTCTGTAGCGGAGTGTGCTCTGGTATGAAACTTCCTGGCAGATTATAACTGTGTGCCGGACCGAGACTCGACCTCAGGACCTCTGCCTTGCACGAGCAAGTGCTCTACCATCTGAGCTACCCAAGCACAACTCATGACCTGTCCTCACAGCTTCACATCTACCAGTACCTCATCTCCTACCTTCCAAACTTTAAAGAAGCTCTCCTGTGAACCTTGCAGAACTAACACTCCTGAAAGAAAGGATACTGCGGAGACTTGGGTTAGCCACAGCCACAGGCAAAGGTCCCGAGTTCAAGTTTCGGTCCAGCACACAGTTTTAATCTGCCAGGAAGTTTGACAACTACGCTGATAGAGAGAACAATGGACTCAGGCTTTGCATCACCAGATTATGCCCATCTGACAGTAAAATGTTAACTGAACAATATTTCGAATTCTGTCTCTTGAAGTCGAGTGTTTCAAGAACAAAGTGTCTCCATTCAAACACGTGTTTAGCCACGCACCGGCATGCTACATAAGTTACTGTCAGGCCAAGTGCAACGCTGTCATTACTACAAACTGCGCCGGATCTGTTCCACGCACATGGTGTTCCAGTTGTGTCTAATTTACATGCACAATTCAGTGTTTTGCGTAACATGGACCCCTTACCTCGCGTCAGTGGCCCGCCACACACACTACTGGCAAGTTATGCATCAGACTGGCGTTTTCAACCCCTCCCCCCCCCCCCCCCCCTTTCACTTGCGTGGGTTCCCGTTTCTGGTCGCTCAGCTGCCTGCAACTCCCACAGCACCACCTGTGTCTTCCACTCCGGTCTCAGGCCCTGTTCCGGAAGTGGGCCGTTTCCATCCAGCTCTCGTCACTCACGGTCCAGTTTCCTGGCCCCCTCTTGTGTGTCATCCATCTGCCCATTTCCATGGTACCGTTCGTGCCTGCTGCACCGTGTTTTCGTGACACACAGTTAGCTATGCCAGCTGCCGCTACTATGGATTCGCTCGCCTGGTTTAAATCCGGGCCTACCGTACCGGCCTATGACTTAACTTCAGTTCAGTCGCTACCCTAGGAGACACCGAAGCCGCTGTTGTCACCCCCTCCTGGCCGCCTGCCGAAGCTACTGCCCTTATATGAGGACAACCTGGAATCTTGGTTCGCACACATCAAACATCTGTTCGAGTTACATCATGATCTGACAACAATTCAAAGTTTCTCTGCCTCATCACACACCACCACAACCACTCTGATCTGATTTGTGACCTCCTCCTTTCGCCTGCACCAAAATACGAGTTTGCAAAGAAGACTATAGTGGAATGACTTGCCTGCCCGCCACAAGAGTTAATAATCAAGATTCACTATCAGGAGCACCTGCGGGAATGCACCCACTCACAACTCTGGCGCCACCTTCGATTGCTTGTGAATGAGCATACCATGCCTGACACCACACTATGGGCAGTGTGGTCTGTCAAACTACCTGCCGATCTACAGATCCATCTGTTACCACACTCATTTGGGTCTATCGGCTCCCACCTACACATCGCTGACCAGTTGTATCCGCTGCTGTGGTAACATTAGCCGGTTCATTCCACACCGTTTGTCGGCACAGCCTCCCCCACATACCGACCTATGGCCGGCAGAGGCAGGGCTTGCTCCACTAACACCTCGTCTACTTCTCCTGGCAGCATCAGCACACTCTCAGGATTGCCCTTGCACCTTACGTACCGGTCTATCTACCGGAACAAATCAACTAGGCCACTCCAACATCCATTTGCCGGCCACAGGAACTTAGAGATGCCGAGTCCTGCTGGGAACCTAACAGGCATCCTCTTACATTACACTCTGTTCACTAGTCCGCCCAGCCGAGTGGTCATCTCTCTGTGACTGTCATTACATCAGGTCTGGCTTTTCTGGTCGACACTGGTGCTGACGTGTCGGTCATGCCTACTTCAATGGCTCCACCCACTTCTCCACAGACGAAGTAACTTCTACAAGCTGTCAACGTGTCGACATTACCACCTCAGGCTCAGTAAAGGTTATGGTGATCCCATCTCCTTCTCTACGTTTTCTGTGGACGTTCTACATTACTAACATCGATGAACCAATCCTAGGTATGGATTTTTTGTCTCATTACGAACTATTTCCAAACATTGTACAGGGTTCAGTGCTCCACCATCCTACAAACACCCACATACTGTGCACCCGCACCTATGTCCAATGCTCTTTTTCCACTACAACATACGATATCATACACTAGTGCTCCCCCCTCTCAGGCAACATTGTGACCTGCGTTACCAACCTACAGTCAGAATACGACTTAGCGACACAACTCCGCCAGGACAATGAGAAGCTGAAACAATGCATCGCATACACATACAGCCCTCCTATTAGGCATTAGGTCCGACGCCTCAAACCTATCAAGTTTCGCGTGGCCCGGCAGCAGATTAATGAACTTTGGCGGCAGGTATTCTGCAACCTTCAGACAGCAACTGGTCTTCACCAATCCACCTCATCCCCAAACACAACGTATATTTTCGAATGTGCGACGATTACAGACGCTTAAACGGTCGTACCGTCATGGATAATTACCCAGTGCCGAACATCAATGACTTTACTCATATGTTATCTGGCGCCACAATTTTCAGTGTTATTGACTATAAACGAGCCTACCACCAGATTCCCGAGGCGCCAGAAGGCATTCCTAAAGCGGCTATTATCACACCGCTGAGTTTATTCCAATACCACTTCTTGCCATTCGGCCTAAAGAACGCGGCGCCAACGTGGCAACGTTTCATTGACTCTATCTTGCGACAGTTCGAGTTTTGCTTTGTTTATCTGGACGACATTTTCGTTTTCAGCAGCTCAGCGGAGGAACATGAAAATCATGTGCCTAGGTCCTCCAGACCTTGAACTCCAACAGTGTCGAGATCAACAAAGACAAGTCTCAGTTGCACCAAGTGTCAGTCTCCTTCCTAGGTTACTCTGTCTCTGCTGACGGAATACAACCTCCCAAATCTCGTGTGCAGGCTATCACATCTCTGCCGCCCCCAGCTACTTCCAAAGAGCTACGCCGTTTCCTCGGCACCATCAATTACTATCGTTGCCATCTGCCTTCCGCCGCTGCTGTTCAGGCACCCCTGACCATAGGCACCCCTGACAGACGCACTATCAGACAAACAAACTTCTGGTATCAAACCCATCTCTTGGTCTGCTCCAATGCTAGAGGCCTTCAAGGCTCTGAAGACTTCTTTAACTCATGCTGTAACACTCGCCCACCCTGACCCCTCGGCCGAGTTATTCATCACTACGGATGCCAGTGACATTGCGATGGGGGCAGTGTTGCAACAACACAAGAGCAACACTGTTTCTCCGCGTCATTTCTTCTCCAAGAAACTATCTACGGCTCATAGAAATTATTCTGCATTCGATAGAGAGCATCTTCTCTTTACGAGGCAATCAAACGTTTCCGCCCCGATGTCGAGGGATGTTCGCTTTTCATCCCCACCGATCACAAACCACTGGCGGAAGCGTTCTACAACCCAGTTGAGGACCCATTCCCTCGATGTTACCGCCACTTTGACCTGGTTTCTCAATTCACAACGGACGTCCATTACATCAAGGGTGCAGATAATGTTGCTGCGGATTTCTTGTCGTGGATCAGTGCTGTTTCTCGCATCTTTGATCTTTCCAATCTGGCCTCCCTCCAAGCTTATGACGAAGATACTCGGACTCTCTTACGAGACCCACAAACATCACTTGTTTTCACAAAGGCTAAATTTCCTGGCGTTTCCAACGAGGTGTGCTGTGATTCTTCGACTGGCACTCTATGCCCTATGCTCCCACCTGGGCTGTGTTGACAGGTTTTTGATGTCCTGCATAACCTAGCCCACCCGGGCATTCGAGCCACCACACATCTCGTGTCAGAATGTTTTGTTTGGAAGAATGTCAAACGGGACTGTCAAACCTGGGCACGCAACTACGATGCTTACCAGCGCAACAAGATCAACTGCCACAGCTCCTCGCCTCTGGGCAAGTTTGACATTGCCGTAGGATGATTCCGTCACATACATATTGATCTGATCAGGCCTCTTCCTCCTTTGGAGGGCCATAGATATATCTTATCAACTATCGACCGTTTGTCTTGCTGGGTCGAGGCTGTCCCTCTCCCTAATATTACTGCCGAGACGGTAGCCAAGGCTTTCATTGGTTCGTGGATCCCTCGTTTTGTGTGCCCGACCACTGTCACCACCAATCAGGGTTGACAGTTCGAATCTTCCCTTTTCACCATTCTCTGCAATATCTGGGGTATTAAAAAAATACACACTACCGCCTATCACCTACAAAGCAATGGGTTGGTGGAGAGATGGCACCGCACCCTCAAGACGGTCCTTTGATGCCATGATTGTCTCTGGTCAGAAGCTCTACTGTGGGTGCTACTTGGTCTACACCCAATCTATAAACCTGACCTACAGGATACTAATCCGAATTTGTTTTTGGCAAGAATCTGGTCCTTCAGGGGGAACTTATTCTTCGACAGGTTAGCAAAGATCTTCCCCCATCACCATATTTCATTATCCGGATGCGCACACATTTTCAACAAATGTGTTTCCACCTGCCCATTAGTCACTCACAGCCCAAGACTTATGTTCCCACTGCACTCTCCAACTGGTCCAACATCATTCTGCGTGATGATGCGGTTAGGCAGCCTCTTTAACCTCCTTATCTTGGCCCCTACAAGGTCCTGCAGGGGGGGGGGGGGGGACATGACTTTTCATATCATGATTAAAGACCACCCACAGACAGTTTCTCTGCATTGCCTGAAACCGGCTTTCATCAACCCTGATGGTCTCACACTGCTGCAATAGGGCTCTGCAGATGATCCATCCTTGATTGAGAATGAAGACGTGCTCCCATAAACCTCACCACACACCGTGTCCGCCAAAGACTGTTTGTCACCGTTCGCTGGTTTCCCGACCTCGCCCCCTGTTTCACCCTGCGCAGGTTTCACACCCTCACCTCCAGCATCGGAGACACACATACCTACTATCAGTTTGTCCTGCAGAATGCTACTGCACTGAGTGAACAACAGTGTTGATGTTCCATGACCGAATGCTCATTTTTTTGACAGATACCGAGATCCGGCCATCGGACAGTCCCTTACACGTCAACATTGCACACAAACTCACACTCCCGTGTGAGTGTCACCAGACAACTCTACATGCTTTCATTTCTATGGACTGCTCGATCCACTTAAGGGCCACACATGCCTCCACCACTCCATCAACCGCCCTACCCGCTTACTCCCGGGCCGGCCGTCGTCTCATCTGGCCATGGTGGCTGACTGACTATGAAGTGGACCTGCCTCTCGCCACTCCACCTGCACAGCCCACCTCATTTGAGATGGAAGTACCTCTGATGTGGGCCCGCCCAGTTAGCCGAGTGGTCTAATGCACGGCTTTCCGGAGTGGGAAGAAGCACCTGGTCCCCGGCACAAATCCTCCCCATGGACTTGTGTCGAGGTCTGGTGAGCCAGCCAGTCTGTGGATAGTTTTTAGGTGGTTTTCAATCTGCCTTGGTGAATGCAGGCTGGTTCCCCTTATTTCACCTCAGCTACACTCTGTCAGCAATTGCAGCACAAATAAGTTCTCCATGTGTGCGTACACCACTATTACTCTACCACGCAAACATAGGGGTTACACTCAGCTGGTGTAAGACATTCCCTGGGGAGGTCACCCGGGGCCCGAACTACACAATAACCCTGGGTTCGGTGTGGGGTGGCACAGGGGTGAAGTGGAGTGCGGTAGTCGTCGTGGGGTTGTGGACCACTGAGGCTGCAGCGGGGATGGAGCCTCTCTGTCGTTTCTAGGTCCCCGATTAACATACATACATACATGCCTGTGGTGTGCCTGCCTATGCCCATGATTTCTACTGACATCGGTGCCTACAAAAATAAATTTTTCTGTTTTTACATAATGTAGTCTCATACAGAAGAACATTTGTATATTTGTCTCTGTATATAGCATAACAACATTTATTTGAGTATTGATATATTAATGTGTTTTATTATGAACAAATGTATAATTACATATAAAATTGTTAATATTAACATAAAAATCCAAATATCTCTTGCACATGGTGCAGCTATAGATGAATGGATCAATAAATCAAACCAAAAGTCATTGTCAAAGCACGAAAACAATCTCATTTTTGTGAACAAAGCAAAGTTAGATTGCTAAAGTCAATATTTCTATTGACCTGCCATCAATGGCAGAAATTCTGTTCTCGTCACCAAAAGGGTTTAGGAGAGTCACTAAGTCCATATGTAAATATATTTAAACTCCAGAAAAGTTATGATTATATCTTACTGCCAAACATGCGAAATACTGGATGTGGAGATTTATCATTTAATTTGGTGATAGTAGTGTTCAGTCATTGCCACAATCAATTGTCAATTTGTGTTGTAAAATTGATTGTGATAGAAGGGGATAGCTTGTTCTACTTTCCTCATGAATATAAAGTGTGGTGGCTGTTGGGCTAGGAATTTTGTGCAGGAAACATCACCTGCTGTGCTGACAACATTTGCAGCTCACATTATATTCTAACCACTTGCCTTAAAGGAAATGACATGTGGTAGTAATAATTTTGTAAAAGTGGGTTAAATCAACTTTCATGTTCACATTTTGTACTTATTTGTGGCAATGAAAGTGAAATGAAATTAAACTAAGGTCACAGCCTAAGGTCAAACAACAAGCAGAGTACAGCATAATAGCTACTGCAGTGCCACTCAGGGTCAATTTGCATAGACTGGCATCAGCGATAAACACAGTAGCAAGCTTCAGAAACCCTGAAACTTCTGTTGACAAGTGCGAAGTGGTACTAGAGGGCATTGCCTCAAGAAAAGATGGATAAGCTATGAAATGTTTTTGTTGCATCTGTTTATTTGCTGTTGTTTTAAATTTGTAAACAAAAGCATCACTAACAACATTGGCCATACATTCTTATATGAGAGTGCAGCACAGACAGTTTGGCAAAAATTTCAGTTTTCAGTTAAACTACAACTGAATAAAGAACAGAAATACATATAGAGAGGCATTTTTTGGGGTTGCCCCTCTTATGGGCCACCCTCGTGCGATATTAAGCAACAGACATTATTTCTTCTCAGTTTGCACTATTGTTTGAGTCAGGATTAGGGTAAGCTTTGAACTTGCATGTCCACATAGTGAAGAAACCTTTGACAGTGCCAAAGTTCTTTGATGTGTATTCAGTTCTGCTAGCATTTTCATATGAAGTTAAGATAGAATTGAAACACCAACAAGTCCTTTCTCCCATCTTTTTTAGCGAATGGATTTTAAATTCAGTCAGTGTACAAGCATAAGTAGATGGATATCTATTATCAAAGCCCAACATAATCTTTCTACATTGTCAGGGGATCAATTTTTTTCCAAACGGATCTTTAGGATGGCAGTAATGTGCTGCCAAAACTAGTCATGTGATAGAATAAAGACATTCTCAAGATACAGTTGTGGTGGTGCTTTTTCTCAAATGCATGAAATCTTCTTTTCTGCATAAACCAGAGAAGTTCAGTACATATGCTTCAAAGATGGCCACACACCAATGGACACAGAACCATGTTCAGGAACACCCTCAACAAGTTGAAATGACAATGTCATTGAGCAAGTGTGGACTTCAGTTATGGAAGACTGCTGTATCAAACTACAAGAACTTGTGAACAAGATAAGGGTAACAACTGGCTCAGTAATTTCAGTTTTTTTCTAGTGATTTGTGCACAAAGAGAGTATGTAAGATGTTTTTACCAAAACTGCTGACAGTGGAAAAGAAGAAACACGAACCAGGAATCACTAAGGACATTCTGGACAGTGGAAACAGGAACCTCAACTTTCTGAAGACAGTGCTGAGAGGTGGCCTTATGTATATCACCCAAGGTCAAAAAAAGCATAGCAGGTCTGCAACAATGTTGAGGCCATGTTGACCATTTTATTCAAATCTATTGAGGTGGAGCATTATGAACATGTACCTAAGGGCCATGCCATCAAAAACGAATGGTGGTTTTTAATCACTTTCATCCTGCTGTGCAGTGCAAATCGCTGGCTTTGTGGGCAGCAAAATCTTAGTAGCTGCATCATGATAACATACCAACCAATTCTGAACATTTCTTTCCAACTTTCTTCACCAGCTGGTACCTGTTACACATCTCCAGGGTGATAAGTTATGTTCCATATTTAGTCTTTCCTGTGTTTTCAAAGTAGTATATTTCTTAAGTTTTGTGTGTGCTTTTCTATTTAAGAGGTTTAATATTGCGTTTTGTAACTAACTACAAGTGTAAATTAATTGAGTCTGTTGTGAAATGTTGCTCATTTGTTTGTTTTGAAGACAAGAGTCTGTTCTTTTAAGCCTAGTGTGCCAGTTGGTAAGGCTCCAGTTGTCACCTGTTACACACCTCCAAAGTAGCAAGTTACGTATGTAACTTTTCCTGAGTTCTCCTAGTGGTATACTTCTTAAATTTCGTGCATATTTTTCTATTTAAGACATTTAATCTCATGTCATTTTAACTGTAAGTGTATACCAGAAAGTCTGTAGTGCAGTTTTAATTTCTTCTAATCAACGAGCTACACAGCTCATTAAGATATCAGCATCCATTGCTGACATGTGAGAAGTGTAGCAAGTCATGTATCTAACAGTTAGTCTTCCTAGGAAGAGTGTGTGGACCCAGGGGCAGCTGGCCACAGTTCACAAATATCTGAATTGATTTTTGGCTATGATCAACCACTTTCAGGCTGCTGCCTTGGGGTGGAGCAGTGATGGAGAGTCTGGCGGGTCACATGGGACATCTCAGGTGTTGCTTGTTTTGCCCACAGGCTCAGCTGCCAAGACACTTCTAAGTGTACCTGACATAGTGGATCCACCCTCATTACAGGCTGAGTGGCAGGTGATAATGTGTTACCAGTGTTTAAGGTAGAGGGCCAATGCAGAGACCAGCCATCCGACTTTGCCTATTTGCTTGTGAGTGAACAGGTAGCTGTTCCTTCAGCAGAGTCTGAGCAGACATAACACTTGCTAGTTCTTAGAAGCAGGTAATAAATAAGACCACATTGAGGGTAAAGTATTTAGACTTTCAAAATTTCATCCATAAATTATTGAAGTATTCATAACAAAGTTCCAGAGTTTGCTGTTTTTCAGGAAAATTCTCACACTACAATTATTCTTCGGACCAATAGCAGGCTGAAAACCAAAGCAGAAACCTCTGAGATATTTAGCAAGCAATGGAACATATATTGTAAAAACAGATTATATGCCATAGGAGGGGGAATGTTCATTGCAGATGACAAAAATATTTTCTCTATTGAGATCAAAATTGACTGTGACATCTGCAGGCTTTTAAAAAACATTAATGGTGGCCCTCAACTACGTACCCTCAGACTCAGAGTTGAAATGTTAAAAGTTTTGGCTGGTTTCATAGTCTAGGGGCTGGGATACATAGTTGCCACAGTACAAGCCAAATTCTGCTGAGTCTACAGTATACAATATTAATATACACATGAATCGAATGGTTGAAGGTTCCTATCAATCGGCAGTTGCAAATTTGGATGTAACATAGAAATTTATAAATGAAAGATTGCAGTTCAATAAAATCTGCAGGTACTATTTTTAACAACTTTAAATGATGAGTGTGATAGCAGAAGAAATGCCGTTTATTACTGCAAAACACTTATTGGTGTTGATGGTCCAGCAATTAAATAAAATATAAGTTGAATAATAGGAAAACAATGGCTTCCTACTTCACATAATTCGTTATGAACAACAACATAGTTCACAAGATATTCACTTCTAAATGCATACTACATCTTCACTGCAGAAGCCACGGAAATCTCATAAGTGCACAAGTTGGCACTACGAAATATTTCTATCTCCCGCGACCACGAGCAAACTGCTCAACTCTCTCCAAGTATTTCCTGTGACCGTCCGTTGCGCCTTCCCGTGCAGCACTTCCCAGTGTCCTGTGTGACCTGATGCTCCTCCCCCACTTCCATACAGTCTCTCCATTGAATTTGGTAGTTGCCTACCATAGTAACGAGCACTGTGATTGGCTATAGCGCTTCCGCCAGGTCTCCAAGCCAATGCACATTCACAAACATATTGAAACACATATGAAATATGTGCACCTTTCAGTTCATACATAACTTGAAATTAAATAAATATTCCTATGGCTGGACCATAAACACTCTCTAACACACATTATTACATACATAAACAGATATAATAAAAATATATCAAAGGAATAGAAACAAAAGTAGGCCAGTAGCCTACTGTCTATGTGCTTTCTAAAACAGTAAATATTTGACCAATCTCTTCATTAATAGTATATATCGGATATAAACAAAGAAATGGATGAATAAATATATTTATAAGCATGCTTCTACAGTTTTTTCTTGTAACTGTGGAGTATTTATGGCCTGACATGATCAATAACAATCGGCCACTTTGACCTTCAATAACTCATGTACTATTGAAGGGATATGCCTGTAATTCATACCAATTTAGGTTTACACTAATAGCTTTCTAAAGACATATTAATTGACAAAATCAGATGAATCGTTTAGATTTTGGAAATTCATTGCTGGGCGTTACTTATATAATTTACAGTCAGATACTAAACTTAAAACTAACAAAGATATTGAAAATCTGATTACACCATCAGAATTGTCGTGCAAATAATGGTAATGTACCTGTTTCTTTTTAAGGTATCATGATTCCTCTGGCTATTATTAATTTCTACATGAACTGTGAAATGTCTGCCATTTTTGGCACTCCCAGCAAGCAAATCTCTTTCATCAACGCAAAGCCCATTCCTTGACACAGCATCAACCTGAAATTCCCAGCCACACAGTCAGCCTGAATCATGTGCTGGGGCTACCCCCTTGCTCCGATTAATGTTCGGTACTACGCAGTTGCTGACAAGCCCCAGCTTGCCAAGTGGCCCGTGCAGCCATGCCAGCTCCGATCTTAGTATATTTTCAGGGCACCACAACTCACCCATTACCTCACCCAACCCCACTTATTAACATTTTGGCTTGCCAGAATGTTCAGATGTAGCACCTTTCAGTTCATACAAGTACATATAAAACAAATTACAAAAAACAGAATTAAATGATTAAAACTCCAGGCCAATAGTGTTTACAATTTTTTTGTAGTGGTGTGGGAGCAGCATGAATTTTGAAATAAAATTGAACTAACACAAATTATGAACGAAATGGCATATTAAATAAATGTCTGCTTTTCAGTTATGCATAAACAATTTTTTGGACAAGAAATACATTTTTTTAAATGCTCTTTCACTTATGAGCAATTTTGTAAGCACTTCTTGAGCCACTCACTCAGCACTAAGGCACCTTCTTGCACTAATTTTTCTGTCGCACTGCACATGCTCACACGAATTTTAGCATGAGGTATTGATCAACTCACATGAATCTTTTGACCAAGTGCCTTGCAGAAGTCATGTCTGCCTCTGAATTCCGAGTGCCACCGTTTATCGTGACAAATCTGTCTACACTGAAAACCAAAAGTAGAAACCCGTCAACAAACCGTTTCCCAAACCCAACCAGGATCATCACTAGAGATTCTCTCCAGCAGAAAATGATACTTTAGAAACAAAGTCACAAGACAAACAACTGAATCACAGTAAACTCTAATTTCCCCAAGTTCCATTTAATTGACTTTAATAAATCCCTCCAGCCTCCATGCGCCAAAAAATGCATTCACAAACAATTAAAATTTTAATACCCTACAAATTAACCAATAAATTCTTTGCCACACTCTTATAAAAAGTATAAATCAATACATATTTTACTTAAATCCATGAGGTCACTGACCTCCATGCACCTTCAGTGCCTAAACTTCTCTCTTTTGCAAATGCACAGTGCCTCAATACACAAACAACTTACTAATGAATCCCCAAGTAAAACATATAAAATTATCCCTCCAAAATTACTACCACTAATTAAAAATTAGAACAGCTTTTCATTTCTCCCCTTTCTCTATATACAGCCTGAACTCTGTCAGTTTCTTAGACCCAAAGGTTTACCTGAGAAAGGGTATTTTAAATGGTATGCATTTGGGCAAGGGCACTCTGCCACAACAAATGGTCTATAGTATAACTCAAATAATTTATTAATCTCCCTACCCACTTTGCTGGAATGCTCTTTGGTGCATACAAGCACTTTGTCCTCCACTTTGCACTTCATCGTGTTGCCTTGTCCTTTCAGCAGCTAACTTTTTTTATGGGGTCCATTACTGCCTGTTCTCTTTCAGCAGATAATTCCGCTTTTCATGGCGGGAATTCTACCGTTTCTGTGAGTAGAAACTTTGGTTTCACCCCCATCATGGCTTCCAAAGGTAAGTACCCTGTAGCCTTACATTTTATGCCATTGAGTACATCCTCAAATGCGCTCACGTACTCCACCCACTTGCAATGACAACTGCTGGCATACGTCCTACATGAATGTCCTACTTCTTGCATATACCCTTCACACGGGTTGTTTGCTGGGTTGTAGATGGATATACGGTTTTGTTGCACACCCTGGTTGTTCATGAACATGTTCCAATCATTCAAAGTAAACTATAATCCATTGTCAGACAACAGCCTTACTGGTTTTACAATTTTTGAAGAAATCCTTCTCCAGTTTGGAGATAAGAGTTTTTGAATTCACTTTCCATATTGGATACAGTTTAATTAACTTATAGAGCACGTCCACCACAGCAAAGATGTACTTCATACTGCTGCACCTGTGGGTAGTGAATCAAAATTGTCCATAGCCAATAACTCCCCCACTTTAGTAGGTATAGTGCTTTGCATTACCCCCTGTTGTGCAGTCATGCAGTATTTGACCCATTGGCAATGGTTGCATGCCACCAGCTGTGCATGGACCTGTCTGGCCAGGTTATTTATGTGAGCATATTCCTCAGTGATTTCTATGCACCTATCGGCCCCGTAATGTCCATGACTTAAATGGATGTAGTCTATTAACTGTTCCACATACCTATTGGGAAAACACAGTCTCCATTTGTCCATCTCTTGTGTATCTTAAAAGATTTGGGTACTTTCTCGTTTCCCTTGCTGTCAAATTTCACCTTAATGTGTTTCAGTTCAGGATCATCATTTTGTGCTCGCTGCATATCTTCACATACCACACAAATTTCCTTCTCCTTTGCTACACCCTTCATATACAGTAGCTTAAATTAATTCGGCTCCTACCTTCCATCATCTTCCGTCCCCACTGGTAATCTGCACAGAGCATGGCAACACAATTTTCTGTACCCTTGATGTAGTGGATTTCATATTCAAATTGCTGCCCAGCACATTAAGCGGTCATTCAGTATACTGTAGTCCTCCAGGTAACTCAGCGCCTTGTGGTCCAACAACACTGTCACTTTTATGCCCTCTAAATACATGCAGAATTTCTTAAATCCATGCATGATCATGAGCATGCTAAACAGACAGGGGGATTTGGACCTGGGTAGTATAGCATCTTACTATTGCACAATTTACCCTTTATAACCTAGAAATTCCATTCCACATTCCTTGATCCACCTCCAAGCTGCGTTTTTCTTCAACAATTGGCCTAAACTGGAATATTCATTCCTCCCTCCCACAAGAATTTTCTGTAGAAACCTCACAAGCCCAAGTAGGACTTCAATTGTTTCCCACTTTAGGGTCTATTACATTCGGCAATGGACTTCAGAACTAGGTAAAATTCCTTCCAAAGTAAGCATATGCCCATGGAATTGAATTTCTGCTCGAACACACTCACATTTTGCAAGCTTTAAAGGCATTCCACCTCATCTCAGATCCACGAGTACCTCCAGAACTCGACAATGCTCATTCCACGTTTCTGTAGCGATCAATATATCATCTACATATATCATGGGTTTGCTCATTAGACTCTCCCCCAGGACATGACTCAATGCTCTTACAAAAACTGCCACAGAAATTGTAAGTCCAAATGGTACTACCCTAAACCGGTAGCTTCGCCCTTCAAAAGGGAAAGAAGTGTACTGTGCTTTCTTCGGCCAACGGGATCTGCCAAAATGCCGAGGTCAGATCAACACTGGACATTAAATTGACATTATTAAAATTCTGCAGCAGTTCCTCGATATTGCCAGGCTGGTCTAATCCCCTTACAATTACTTTATTTATTTTTCTCACATCTAATACAATTCTGACTGAGTTATCACGTTTTTCAACACTAATGATAGGGTAGCAGCTATCGCTCCTACATTGTTCAACTGTACCACAATCCAACATTTGTTTTAATTGAACTTTGACAGCATCCTGATCTGCTATAGGTATTACATCCAGTTTGCATTTTATTGGTTCATGAGATTTCACTTTTATCAAGTACTCAAAATTGGTAACTTTACCAGATCGATCCGAGAGTACATCCTTGTAGCGGTACAACAACCCACACCACTCTTTCTTTCCCCCTTCTGATATACCCTTGACTACATCAATCACTTCCTTAATTCTATTATGCATATCGACTTCCTCACTCCAACCCTCAGTAACTATGGCATGAGCAATTTGATATTCACCTGTTAAAAATCTTTTAAATTTTACTTGCCCTTTTCACTCTGAAATTCAAATTCTAGGCATTTCCCTACACAATTAAGTGAAGTAATGTGTTTGCACTGGAAGTCAGTCCCTAAAATTACCTCCTTTACTAGACCACTCACTAAAACACATTCTATCTTGAATTTATTTTCTCCACATTTAAATTCTAGAAGTATTTCTTGTCTTATTGGCTTGCTCATACCACCAACTGCCATTTTAATCTAAATGCTAGTGATTGGGAAGATTACTAGTTTTCTATTTTTGATCATGTTCATAAAACTTTCCGACACGCTGACACATTACTGCCTGAATCTAGAAGTGCATTTACAATTTTTTTTTGGCCAACTTTAATTTCTGTAATTGGCTGTACATTTACCATTTCCTTTCATTCCAAATATTTCTCCCTTAATAATTCATTTTCTATGTCTCGTCCCTTCTCTTCCAGTTCTAGTGTACACACATCCTGTTCTATCCATCCCTAAATCTCATGTTAATCCCAAAATAATTAATTAAATATTTCCTTTGCCCCAAATTAATTCCTTCCCTTTTCTAAACCTCAAGCAATTTTAAACTTCTCTCATTTCCACATATGTGGCAATAACAACCATAATGTTTTACCGTACCAACACCAATCAGTCACACTAAAATCACACTCCACCTTCATAAACCAATTTGTATGAACTTCATTACATAAATTATCCCCATCCACACTATTTACTTCAGTCCTCTCTAAATTTTCTGTTAGTTCTTCCACACATACCAGCAGCTTTCACATCATTACATAAATTACCATTACTCTGTTCCTTTAAACAGAAATCATCTACCTTCACCAATATATTTTTAACTTCAACTGTTAGCAAGATCAATGCTAAGCCTCCTTTAGTAACAACGACACTTTCCACCGAAACACAATCACCCCCACTTGCACCTGGTGAGACCAAAGCTATGCTGCCTTCACTAACATTGACACTTTTTGCCGAGTCACGAATACTTGCTACTACAACACATTTCTTACTGCAATTGATACTATTTGTTAATACCTCTTCAGAACTCTCCACACAATTTGCTTTCACAAAATTCATCTCTTCTTTAACTTCTTTTTGACCCACTGAATCTTTCCATTCATCATCATTCACACATTCATAACTTACACAGTTCCCCACAAATTTATTCCCATTACTTTTACTTAAATTTCTCACAAATCTATGCTTCCACCATTCATGCCTGCTTTCATTGAAAGAGCCATCTATACAGCCTTCCTCTTTAACATACTCCGTTTTACATATTTGTTGCCTTTCTCCAAACCTATCAACATTTCTATAGTTACCATTGTCTCCAGTCTTTTTCATTGCCTGTTCAGATCACCATCCCCAGACCTGACTGGTTGTTACATGATTGCATTTCACGTGGATTTCCCCCTTCAAATCTGCGTTCTTTACTTGGGTCACATTCACAGAAGTTATCACTCCCATTCATTCTCTCACCATTCTGCTCATTCCAGCTACTATCTCCCTGAGAATTTCTTTTCGTTCTCTCATGATTATTATTTTGGTGATGATTATTTGCATTCCCATTTTGATAACTACCACCCAGTTTGCTCTGAGGTTGGAAATTCAAAGCTCTCTCTAATTTTTCTACATATTCTAGAAATTTGTCCATGGAATCACATGGACTATGGACAAGACCCCACTGCAAGTTTTCAGGTAATTGCCTTTTTAACAAGGTGATTTCCATTAAAGTCCCCAATGGATGTTTCACATGCGTGAGCTTGCCAAGTTCGCACTTGCAAAAATCTCTCATCGTCAGATTGCCACATCTGTAAATTGACCCATTTAAAAATTCATTCTGGATCTGAATCTGTTTTGCCTCACTCCAAAATTTATTCAAAAACTGCTTTTCAAACTCTTTGTATGATTCGCATGAACTACATTAACATTTGCCCAAGACTGTGTTTCTACTTCCAAATGCCATTTAACGTATTTTATTTTCACTTCTTCTGACATGCCATGCTCAAAAGCGTCCCTACACGCAGCCAAGAAATTTACTGGGTGATATCTTCTGTTATCTGTGTAACATTTCACAGATCCAGTATTTGCCCAAGGGATATTTTTAACCATCGTGGCCTGTTGGGAGGCTAACGAATTTAAACCACTTTTTATCTGTTACATATGTTTTTTAAATTCATTTTCACTAGTGATACTGAATTCTATTTTATCTTTAATTTTGCCCACTTCTTTCTTACCCTCACCTACATGATTGGCAATGTTAGTAATTGCTAAATTTATATGGCTTTTATAAGCATCTTGTACTTTTATGCAGTCTCTTACCTTGCCCCCAAGTTCTGTCTGTGTCTTATCCATTTTTTCCCCAAGATCTCTTTCCACTGATTCTATTTTAGATTTTACTATTACAACTTTGTCTGTAATTTTCCCCATGTCCACCCGGACACATTTTAATCTATCATCAATTGCTTTTTCAAGGTTACCCATAATTTTTTCAACCTCCTTTTTCATAGCAGAACCTAGTTCAGTTTGCATTGTACCAATATCAGTCCAAATTGTATCTATAACTGTTTACAATGTGTCCATATCTGTTCCCAATCTACCCATATCTGTTCGAATTGTATTGATGTTATTTTCCATTGTATTCATATTATTTCCCAATCCCTGGATCATTTGCGTTAGCTGAGACATGATATCTCCCCCAAATTCATTCCCCTTGCCTGAATTCCTACTAGTTACACTTTCACACTCTGACTTCAGACTAACCGGCTCACTTTTGTTTTCAGAATTGTACATACTAGGTGACTGTTTTATATTCACGACATCTAAAAGTAGAGTTTGAACTTCATAGTTAAACACTATCTCACTATTTACGCAGACACTTATCTGATCTGAGATGGTTCCCTCTGCCATGGTGATGCCATCGGTTGTAGTGGAAGTCAACACTGAAGACTGCCCTGGAGTACTCAAAGATGCTGCTGTCATACTGCTGTTGAACTGTGTCTGCCACTGGAGAAGTCACCTGATGTAACTGTAGTAGCTCCCAGTTACCGCGTGTTCCAACCGTCCCTGATACCGCTGCCCATTAAAAGTGCTAACCGCTTCCGTTCCCCACACTCAACTTTTATAGACACTGAGCCCTCACTCAAATTGCCTTTAAGGTGATAGATTAGGACCTCTATTGATAGCATGTGTTAATTGTGAAAATTACTGCATACTTTCACTATTTCCAGAAACCTACTTGCAGACAAAACACAATCTCACTCTGTGTTTTGTGAGAGGTTCACTCTACAGAAATCTCTACTGGTTTTGCAAAGGTTTTTAAATTTCACATAGTACGCTTAATAACAGAGAACAAAGGAATTACCACTTTGCAGGACACAAATACTGGACAAGCCCCCAATTATGGGCTCTCAATAAACATTAATGGTGGCCCTTAACTATGTATCCTCAGAATCAGAGTTGAAATGTTAAAAGTTTTAGCTGGTTTCATTGTCTAGGGGCTGGGATATGTAGTTCCTGCATTACAAGCCAAATACCACAGTATACAATATGAACATACACAAGAATCGAATGGTTGAAGTTCCTATTACTCAGCAATTGCTAATTTGAATGTAACATAGAAATTTATAAATGAAAGACTGCAATTGCATATAATCTGCAGTAACTACTTTTAACGACTTTAAATGATGAGCAAGATAGCAGAAGTACCTTTAAGAATGCTGTTAATTACTGCAAAACACTTATTGGTGTCGATGGCCCCGCAATTAAATAAAATATAAGTTGAATAACAGGAAAAAAGTAAATTCCTACTTCATGTAATTAGTTATGAACAAAAACATAGATCATGGGATATTCACCTATAAATGCATACAATGTCTTCACAGCAGAAGCCATGGAAATCTCACAAGTGCACAAGTTGGCACTACGAAATATTTCTATCTCCCGCGACCACTAGCAAACTGCTCAACTCTCTCCAAGTATTTCCTGTGACCGTCCATTGGGCCTTCCTGCCCAGCACTCCCCAGTGTCCTGTGCAATCCAATCCTCCTCCCCCACTTCCATACAGTCTCTCCATTGAATTTGGTAGTTGCCTACCATAGTAACAAGTGCTGTGATTGGCTAAAGTGATCCCGCCATGTCTCCAAGCCAATGCACACTCACAAACATATTGAAACACATATGAAATATTGGATTTACATTTAAATACCTTGAAATTAAATAAATATTCCTATGGCTGGACCATAAACAAGCTCTAATACACATTATTTAATACATAAACAGATATAATAAACATATATCAAAGGAATAGAAATAAAAGTAGGTCAGTAGCCTAATGCCTCTGTGCTTTCTAAAACACAGTAAATATTTGACCCATCTCTTCATTAATAGTATATAGTGGATATAAACAGAGACATAGATGAATAAATATTTATAAGCATGCTTCTACAGTTTTTTCTTGTAACTGTGGAGTATTTATGGCCTGACATGATCAATAACAATCGGCCACTTTGACCTTCAATAACTCATGTACTATTGAAGGGATATGCCTGTAATTCATACCAATTTAGGTTTACAGTAATAGCTTTCTAAAGACATATTAATTGACAAAATCAGATGAATCGTTTAGATTTTGGAAATTCATTGCTGGGCGTTACTTATATAATTTACAGTCAGATACTAAACTTTAAACTAACAAAAATATTGAAAATCTGATTACACCATCAGAATCAAATAATGCAAATAATGGTAATGTACCTGTTTCTTTTTAAGGTATCATGATTCCTCTGGTTGTTATTAATTTCTACATGAACTGTGAAATGTCTTGTCCATTATAATTATCCTGGCTGTTATTCGGTGGTCGGTTGATGAATTCTGTGTCGATTCCCAACGTTTTCGTCTCCGACTGTGGGAGACATCTTCAAGTGGGTCCGTAGCTCGATGGAAGGTCCAACACACTGTGAAATGTCTGCCATTATGGTTTCACAAAGTCCGCCATCTTTGGCACCCACAGCATACAAATCTCCTACATCGACACAAAGCCCATTCCTCTACACTCTGAACTTAGAATATTTTCAGGGCGCCACAACTCACCCGTTACCTCACATATCAAATTTATTTGGTCATGTATAACAGATCTAGCTGAAACCCAGTTAATTTTTGGACTTTTTTAATTGTCACTGGATTCTGCTGTGACTATTTCAGCCATTCAAAGAAAGTCTATGTTCAGTAGCACATAAATACGTACATCATGCAGCATAGTTGGAGGTGACATTAACCTACTGAGTATAGACTGGGATGTCTATGAATTCATTGGAGGACTACAGACAGAGAAACTTGCAAATTGCTTTTTGACATGTTCCCTGAAAACTGCCAGGAGCACCTACAGTGACAGCCCATACACAATGGAAATATCTTAGACCTTGCAGCTACAATCAGGCCTGACCCTATTGATGGCATAAGTATAGAGATGGGATTAGTGATCATGATGTCATCATAGCAACTATGGTTATGAAAGTTAATTAGCCAGTGAATAAGGCTACGAGATTTTTTTTCCATTAGAAAGTGCAAGTGAGCAGTTGTTAGCATCTGACTTCGGCAATGAATTGACATCATTTAGATCCAGTATAATGGGCATAGAGAATTATGTGTGAAGCTTATATGGACTGTAAATTGTGTTCTGGATGGTTTAACAATGAAATTTGGAAAATAATGAGGAAGGAAAGGCTATTGCACTCTCAGTCAAAAAAAGAACATGCAAATGACAGGCAGAGTTTAGTAGAGATTGTGGTCTCTGCGTGAAGCATACAACAACTACCACTGTCATACCTTTGCCTAAAATCTGGCCAAAAACCTAAGAAAATACCGATCCTTTGTAAAAATACTAACTGTTTCTAAGGTTTCTATCCAGTAACTCATTGATCGACCCGATGAGGTAGTAAAAGATAGCAAAATGAAAACTGAAGTTTTAATTTTTGCACTTAAGAAATCACTCACACAGGAGAATTATACAAATATACCATCTTCTGACCATTGCCCATTCCATATGGACAACATAGTAAAAGGCATCCCTGGCATGGATAAAATCTGAAGGAGTTGAAAACAAATAAGTTGCCACATCCAGATATAATCCCACTTTGGTTTCACAAAGAGTATTCTGCAGCACTGGGATCTTACTTAGCTTGCATTTATCATGAATTCCCCACGCAGCCCAAAATCCCAAGTGACTGGAAAAAAGTGCAAAAGACTCCTGTGTACTAGAAGGGCAAAAGAATGCACCCACAAAATTACAGACCAATATCCTTAACATCATATTGCTGCAGAATGCTTGAACATATTCTCAGTTTGAATATAATAATTTTTCCTTGAGACCAAGAAGCTTATGTCCACAATTCAGAATAGTTTTAGAAAGCACGACTTTGGCAGAACCTAGGAGCTCCCTTGCCTTCGGTGGTGCTCGGTGAATGGTTTTGATCTTGTATTTTCCCAGAAGTCGTGCAATTTTGGCCGAGAGCTGACCCACATATGGAAGGAACGCAGGTCGTTTATCTTCTTCTTCTCCTTCATTGTAATGAACCTTAACAAACCAGGAGTATACAGTATACCATGCAAATGCGGAAAGCAATACATTGGGCAAACACAGCGCTGCATATCTAAATGCTGCAAAGAACATGTCTGATGTGTGCGACTAGGCCACACAGAAAAATCAGCCATAGCAGAACACAGCATCAATGAAGAACACACCTTCAACATTGAAAACACGAAGGTACTGTGCAGAGCATCTGGCTTTTGGGAAAGCATTATCAAAGAATCCATAGAAACAAGGATTCACGAGAATCTGGTCAACAGAGATGAGGGATACCAACTCAGCACAGCATGGAACCCTGTGATAGTGGCAATCCATCAGGAGCGTGCCCTTGAATGTCCTCTGGCGCTGATGCAGACAGAATGCTTACATCGAGAACCGAACACGGCCGCCGGGGGCACCCGCCCTCCCCACCACCATGCGCACGCCGCTGGTCCACCGCAGCCACTCGAGGCCTAGTGGAGGGGGGTGACCTTGCATATAAATAGCCCACTCTCCGCGAATCTCGACACTTCGCCAGAAGATGGGTAGTATGACACTTCCCGAAATGTCGCGAGATATCAACGCTACCACCCGGCTGGAGACCCAAGAAACCTTCATCGAAATTGCTAGTGTCCTGTTTGGTACAGTCTGGTCATTTAAGTAGCTGGGTGTATGTTGCAAAGCAATATGAGGTGGAAAGAGCATGTGAGAACTGTGGTAGGGAAAATGAATGGTTGGCTTCGGTTTATTGGGAGAACTGTAAAAAAGAGTGGTTCAGCTGTAAAGGAGACCACATGTAGGATGCTGGAGCAACATATTCTTGAGTACTGCTTAAGTGTTTGGGATCCATACTAGGCCAGATTGAAGGAAGACATCAAAGCAGCTCAGAGGTGGACTGCTAGAAACTACTAGAAAATACTAGAAAAACAATTATGTAACTCATCAATAAATTGAGATATACAAGAATAATCATACTACATCTATTAAGTGTCAATATCATGCTGCTGCTTCAAATCCCAAGTGGTGTCTTGGTGAGAATTGTTTTACTGAGTGTCAAAGTAAACATATTGTTCAGAAGATTGTTCCTATTATTACATGGAGTATCTGCAATAGTGAAAGGAACTTCTCAATATTCATATGCTTGAAGTATTGTGAAATACAATCCTAATAGTACTGTGAAAAATAAGCCTTGTAGTGCTTAAGTGTGGTTAGATTCTGTAGGACTGTGGTGTGCTCATGGTACAGTTACTCATGAGGCTAAAAGAGTAGCTGTATTAAGTAATGGAATTTGTATAGGATTGAAAGGTTGAATTCCTATTGGAGGTCATAGAATTCCTAGTTCAATCGCTGGGGCTAGTCTTCTGCTAAAGAAGGCTCAAAAGAATGATACAAAGAATAAGGCAATAAATAAAATAATTCTTCATCGTAATCCAATTGATACAATCCTGTATGTAATCCCTGATATGTTCCTTCCCAGACTACATCTCAACATCATTAAGTTATAGTTAATAAGATAATCCCAAATCCAATTATGAATAAGTTAATGTTAAATAGGCGAAATTATTTTGCTAATCCTGATACTAGGACTATTGTTCCAATTGCTCCTGTTAATGGTCAAGGTCTATAGTCTACTAAGTGGAATGGGTGGTTCGAGTGAGTTGTTAACGAAGTTTAGTATACTTCTCTAGAATATAAACTTCTTAAAATTGAGAAAACATAAAATTGAATTATAGCTACTGCTCATTCTAGAATTAGTAGGAGTATTTGTCCAATAATTAGTAATGAAATTAAATTTATTGCTATAGATGGTCCTCTATTTCCTAATAAGGTTAATAATAGGTGTCCAGCGATTATATTTGCTGCTAGTCATACTGCTAATGTACCTAGTCGAATAACATTTCTAATTGTTTCAATTAATATTATAAATGGTATTAATGCAGGTGGTGTACCTTGGGGTACAACATGTGTGAATATATGATCTGACTGATTCATCCAAATAGTATAAATCTTAATCACTTAGGTAAAGCTATTGCAAATGTTAATGCTAAGTGGCTTGTTCTAGTATAAATGTAAGGGAATAGTTCTATGAAATTATTGAATAATATTATAATGAAAATTAAGATAAAGATGAACGATATTCAATTAAATGATTTTGGTCCTAATAATGTTTTAAATTCATTATGTACGGTTAAGTTCATTTTATTTCAGATAATATTAATCTGTAGTGGTGTAAGTCAAAATATAGATGGGATGAATAGTATTCCTAGAAATGTTCTAGTCCAATTTAATGATAAGTTGAAGATAGTAGTTGATGGATCAAATGTTGAGAATAAGGTTTTCAGGTTAGATTTTTTATCTCAGTTGTTCTTTTTTCCACTCTTTTAATAAGATTTGGTTCCGCTGCAGAGTGAAAATCTCATTCTGGAGAAAAAGTTTATTTGATTAAATAGAATTATAGTGGCTGAAAATATAATGAATAGAGAGAATCATATGAGAGGAGATATTTGAGGGATTTGGATTATCTTCCCCATCAGAAGTAATCATTAATTTACTATTATTTGGTTTAAGACCTTTCAGTCATCTGATGTTTCAAGGTGTACTGACTATTTAGTTATTTTAGATTGACACTCTAATGTTATATATTTTAACTAACTACTTAAATTATCTTGGATAATCACTTGATGAATAAACTTACTGAAGCTCTTTCAATTACAATTGGCATGAATCTGTGGTTTGCTCCACAAATTTCTGAGCATTGGCTGATGAATAGTCCAGGCCGGTTTATTGAGAATGTTCCTTGATGTAGTCAGCCTGGTGTGGCATCAATTTTAACCCCTAGAGTAGGTACTGCCCATGAGTGAAGGACATCTCAGGCTCTTGTTAATCTCGCACTTCTGTATTTATTGGAAGAATTGTCTGATTACCTATGTCAAGAAGCTGAAATCCATCGTTTTCTAAATCCTGCTCTGGTGGTATGTAGGTATCAAATTCTACATCAATAAAGTCTGAATATTCATATCTTCGGTATCATTGTCGTCCAATTGATTGATTGTTATTATTGTGTCTACTGAATCATCAAGTAAATATAATAGTCGTAGTGAGGGGAGTACAATAAAAATTAAGGTGACTGCTGGTAATGCTCTTCAAATAGTTTCAATTAGATGTCCATGAAGTAAAGTCCAGTTTGTGTAGGCAATAAATAGTATATATCATAGGGTGTAGCCTACAATTACTGTAATTAATAATAATACAATCATAGTATGGTTATGGAAGAATGATAATTGCTCCATTAATGGTGAAGGTCCATTTTGAAGTGATGATCATGTTGCCATTTTGGGTTTCTAATAAAAGGTCAAACCTTTATTTGTAGAGTTTGAATCTACTGCACTAATCTGCCATATTAGAAACTAGAAATTAATGGTAATTCTGAGTAACTATGCTCTGCAGGTGGATTATCTTGTAATCATTCTGTTGATCTTCTTATATTAGCTCTAAATATGATTGCTCAGTTTGTAACTATTCTTTCTCATATGATTCAACATGTTCAGACAACATGTAAGTGTTATGGAGATGCTTCAGGAATTCAAATGGGAATCCCTGGAGGGAAGGTGATGTTCTTTTTGAGAAACATGGTTGAGAAAATTAAAAAAAACCAGCATTTGAAGCTGACTGCTGAATGATTCTAGTGCCACAACATACATTGTGTATTATGAACATGAAGATAAGATTCAAGAAGTTAGGGCTCATATGGAGGCATATAGCAGAGTACAGGGTACTCTCAATCATGCACTGTACGGTGACTTGTGGAGTATCTACATAAATGTAGATGCAGATGTAGATGAATGGTTGACTTCAGTTCACTGGGAGAATTTTGGGAAAGTGTGGTTCATCTGTAAAAGACACTGTATATAGGACACTAGTGTGACCCATTGTTGAGTACTGTTCATGTGTTGGGGATCCTCACCAGGTCAGATTAAAGAGAGAGATCGAAGCAATTCAGAGGCGGGTTGCTGTGTTTGTTACTGGTAGGTTCGAGCAACACACAAGTGCTATGGAGATTCTTTGGAAACTCAAATGAGAGTCCCTGGAGGGAATGGGACATTCTTTTCAAGGAAAACTATGCAGAAAATTTGGAAAATTGGTATCTGAAACTGACTGCAGGTCAATTCTACTGTTGCCAACATACATTTTGTGTAAGGACCACGAAGATAAGATACAAGAAATTAGTGTTCATATGGAGGAATATAAACAGTCATTATCCTCACTCTACGTGCAAGTGGAACAGGAATGGAAATGACTAGTAGTGGTACAGCATAATCTCTGTCACATACCATATGGTGGCCTGGGAGTACATATGTAGATGTAGATATAGCCTGCTGACATAGCCACATGTAACTTTTGGCTGTTTCCTAAGCTGAAATGCCCCTGTAAGAAACACAACTTGAGTCAAGAGAAAAAATAATGGAGAATGTGACAGACTGTCTGATCACAATTCCAAAAGACATTCCAGACGTGGTTCCAACAGTGGCTGGAGTACTGGGACAAGTGTCTGCATTATCAAGGTGAATACTTTGAAGATGAGTAGGATTCCACACATCCAGATCAATAAATGTATTTTGCCTAAGAAAGGTTTGATATGTTTTGAGCAAGCATCATATATATGTAGAAAATATTTATTAAAATAATTTTTGGAGTGTAATACACATGTCAGTAAAAAGCAGCTTGTAGTACACATTGGAAACAACACAATAGTATGAACATGAAGGCACAGAGTAACACAGTAGGGAATTTCCAATCAATGCAATAATATTATCCCTCTCAACCAGAGTGACAGAGATGTCAGTAATTTTTCTGGATATGCAGATTTTGAAGAACATGAATTTGTGCGATACTTTGTGATGTTTGCCTCTATTAATTTCAGTATGAACAGCAAAAGCTTCTCTTTACCACTGATTTATGAAAGAGAATATATAAATTACACAGTATCATTTTCAAAACAATTTTTATACCATATGCTTTCTCATTTTTAGTATCTGTGCAGATACACAAATGCTGTTCTAAGCATATGATGTACAAAGTTCAAATCTTGTACTTTCAAAGAAAGTGAGAGAAACACCAACATTCAAACTTCATATTTCAACTGAAGTGTGAAATAAGCCAAAGATGTTGTGAGCTTTTGAGTACAGTCCAAACAGATCTGGTGCTAAAGTTGAAAACAGAAGTGTGTGGTGCACAACAATACACAATGTAAACTGCAGTGAACTGACTTGGCTGTATTGAGGGCCGCACTTAACAGCATGTGGTAGTCCCTGCTTCACACATGGTTCACACTTGCAGTGGCTGCAGTGAACTCAATGCAATCTGTGATTGGTACTAGTCAGAGTAGCAGTTAAACCTATGATGTCAATGAGTTCATTTCTTTATCGCTACTGTTGGCTGGTGGCAACACAATACATTTCCTGGGCAGAGTAAAACAGGTGTTGGAATACACAGTCTACTCAACACATAGCATTGTTATAGTGCAGAGCTACTTGTAGTTTCATCATTCTCTTTTGATAGCTCAAACAATGGAATGCTGCACCCCATCACTCAGATTGAAACACTTGCCTGCTAGGAACTAGAGCAATGTGCAAAATGCCACATCAAAAAACTGTCCAATCTGTTCACCTCACAAGCTTGTCTTATCGTACCACTATTCATCACCAATACAATAGCCTCCATTAAACCTCCCCCACATCCCCTCATAGCTGCCAAACCTTGCCTTACAGACAACATACATTTCCAGACACTAAGGAAATCCATTATCTCATGCTACAAAATCCAGAGCCTAATCAAATCTGCAGCACAGTCATGAACCTGTCCTACAAAAGCCTCAGCCCCACAGAAATATGAGTATTTTTCAAAGGCCTCATCTTTTGCCTCACTATCAAATTCAACCATGCTAGCCTTGATACACACCTTATCTGCTTCTCACAGTCCCTATAATGCTAATGCTGTTGCTCTACCAACCTTACCAAAATGAAATAGGCCAATCTTTAGCAACAGGAGATGACAATGGCCATGTGTGTGAATTATACATTTGTGAATGTGTGTGTGTTCCAGCTGCATCTGTCAAAGGACTTAGTCTGGCAGCTGATAATATTAAGTGATCATATTTCAATGTACCTGTCTGCCATGCATTGTCTCCTTTATTTTGTGAGTAGCAGTCTATCTTGCGTTCTTTTGACAGTATTTTGCTTATACCATTTCAATATTACGGACTGAACTAAAAAGTGCAATGCCATTTTTATCCATCCAACTCTTTGCTTTGTCGGAGGGTCATGACATTTCTCATGCCGAAATTTTTTGTCCTTATTCATGATAGCGTGTTTCCCCTGTTCAGCTTAACAGTGATGTAAAATCCATATTGTTGACCAAAAACACATCTGTTAGCAGCACATCTGTATAAAAGTTATTATGAGTTTCAGACAAAATAACTTGTTCAAAAAGGTTTTATCATTCTCATTGCAACGTGAGAAAATGTGGTGAGATCTTCTTCATCAAACTTTTTGTCCCCCAGTGTACACCACGACAAATTTTACATATCAATTTCTGGATTCACAAGGTACAGATGATGTGATGGCAAATTAGGATGTTTTTAGTAGCATGTATTGTATCAGTTAAGTGTGCCATTGTATAGTAACAGAAATGTACCTGTCATAAGATATATTTCAGGAATGTGTAACTACACTCCCCAAAAAAGTTTTGCATCACTTCAGTTCCCGGAATTCCTGAAGATAGATGTTGACTGTGGATATTGTATCACAGACACAGTCCCTTTGACTGTTCAGAGATGTCACTAAACCTGACAAAAGATGTAAATACCCATGCATTAGCAGCACCTGTGAGACGGAGGGATTCTGACAGCTGATCATTTGCAATCATTACACTAGGAAGGAGGTACACAACTAGTGTTGTCTGTAATTCAACCAGGCCTAGATGGTCAGTACTGCAGTTCAATTGCATCCGAATTGCTACTTTGTGTCAGAAAGGGCTCCTAACAAGGGAAGTGTCCAGGCGTCTCGGAGTGAACCAAAGCAATGTTGTTCCAACATGGAGGAGATACAGAGAGACAGGAACAATCGATAAAATGCCTCGCTCAGGTCGCCCAAGGGCTACTACTGCAGTGGATGACCGCTACCTATGGATTATGGCTCAGAGGAACATTGACAGCAACGCCAACATGTTGAATAATGCTTTTCGTGCAGCGACATGACATCATGTTAAGACTCGAACTGTGCGCAATAGGCTGCAGGGTGTGCTACTTCACTCCCGAAATCCATGGTGAGGTCCATCTTTGCAACCACTACACCATGCAGTGCAGTACAGATGGGCCCAATAACATGCCGAATGGACTGCTCAGGATTAGCATCAGGTTCTCTCCACCAATGAGTGTCACATGTGCCTTCAACCAGACAATCGTCGGAGACGTTTTTGGAGGCAACCTGATCAGGCTGAAAGCTTTAGACACACTGTATAGTGAGTGCAGCAAGGTGTAGGTTTGCTGCTGTTTTGGGGTGGCATTACATGGTGTCAATGTACACCACTGGTGGTCATGGAAGCACCATAATGGCTGTACAATACATGAATGCCATCCTCTGACCGATAGTGCAACTATATCGGCAGCATATTGGTGAGGGATTCGTCTTCATGGATGACAATTCGCGCTCCAATCGTGCACATCTTGTGAATGACTTCCTTCAGTGAAATGCCATCACTTGACCTAGAGTGACCAGCATGTTCTCCAGACATGAACCCTATTGAAAGTGCCTGGGACAGACTGAAAAGGGCTGTTTATGGATGACGTGACCCACCAACCATTCTGAGAGATCTGCATCAAATTGCCATTGAGGAGTGGAACAATGTGGACCAACAGTGACCTGGTGAATATGTGGATAGTATGCCAAAACGAATACAGACATGCGTCAATGCAAGAGGACATGCTAATGGGCGTTAGAAGTACCGGTGTGTACAGTAATCTGGACCACCACCTCCGAAGGTCTTGCTGTATGGTGATACAACATGCAGTGTGTGGTTTTCATGTGATATAAAAAAGATAGAAATGATGTTTATGTTGATCTCTATTCCAAGTTTCTGTAGAGGTTCTGGGACTTTCGGAACCAAGGTGATGCAAAACTTTTTTTTTTTTTATGTGTGTACCTACATTCTTTTCTCAGATAATGAAGTACAGTACACATATTGTTTAATTTAGTGTAGATCATACATCTTGGTGTTGCAATAGTGCAAGAATTGTTTCAGTTGCCTGAATCTATGAAGGGACGTTTTTGTGGAAAGGAAACAGAAACTATTTTGTTGCAGCATCAGTATCATTGCACTTCAAATAATCTCATATTATCACCATTATTTAGCACTTCAGAGTGCACTGTCTGAGACCCAGCAAACAAAAAGTTCACTAGTCTTGGACAGGTGTCTTCATTAAGCTCACATTATTACCAAACCTGTGACAAGTGATCTCTCAAAGCTGGAACTAAAATCTTCAAAGGAAAACTCATATGCATCATTTCCTCACTCTAAAATACACACATTCAATTCCCAAATGAATTGCTTGAAGTGTTAATAGTGGAAAATCAGAAAAATACTTGGATCTAACAATGCCTGCTACAAAGTGGTACACCAAATGAAAGTGTTGACAGTGTTTTGGCCAGTGATGTGATCTCTGATACAAAAAATATGCGGAAAGGCAATATAATGGAAACTTAATGCCTTCTAATATTATGCAGCCATACTTTTAGTGCTGAGTACCACAAGAAAAGTCTTGACTATGTGATAAATGAGACTATAATTTTCTACCACTTGCAGCAACATGAGCTAACTGAAATTTTTTTATTTCAAATCTGTAGATCCAAAGTGACTGTTTCCAACATATATAGTGTATGCCATTGTAAATACTTTTCCTGGTATTTTACATCTGAATTATACTCATTTCATTTTTAAAATAATAAGAAGTGTATCACCTAAATCACTAATATGTTTTAAGTTCTGTTGCATCCTAGCAGGTGATCTACTAGATAAGCTCTTTTGCTTGATAAAACTAAGACATTTTAAACTATAAAGAAATTTCATACATAAAAATGTTCCTGTGGTCATAACATTAAAAAGTGTCAACAATTCTCCTTCACAATATATATTTATCTTCCTGAGGGCTGCAACAGTTTCTTATATTTTTGCTGCTATGTTTTGTATCATTGCAAGTTTTAAAATAATCACTCACTTATGTTACAGAATTCAATGTTTAATATTAAATACCACAGTTATACAATATGAAAGTAAGGAAGACAACAGTAGTTGTATCAATCATTTAATAAATCACAACATGATGCATTGTATGTAAATTGACATAAGAAAAATAATCTCACTCAGTAATTTTTATTTTATGCAACAGAGAAAATTTATACTAGAGCCAGCTCCAGCATCAGTTCATTTTGTAAATGTATATAAGCATATGCATCTATACATATTTATGGGCAGTGGTATCCTCCAGCAATATAGTCTATTCCTAAGTTGGCATTAAATGCTCATGATCAGTAATTGTAAAAAAATATCACAGTAAACAAAAATGAACTGATTTCTTAAACACACTTAATCTGTACTGATACAAAGGATTTCTAATGTAAAGTTGATAGTAAGTTTAACCTGCGCATTACAATATATTCTCTAAAAATTTTTCTGTTGCTGGATTGCTATATCTAGGAATTAATGCTATGAATATGATGTAGTAGGTAAATGATATAATGACTGAAAAATGTAGATGACTGATGAGGAGGAGAGGAGGCAGCAGGGGGAGAGGCCAGGGCAGAAGGGAGGGATGATGAATTTGTATTTATCCATGATATAATGCACAACCTTGGTGTTTTAATTGTATTCAATTGTATGAATTTCAGAGCTACTTAACATACAATAAATATATAAAAATCAGTAAATTCAAATAAGTTTTGTGCACAAGAGTGATTGTGTGATACATAGTTTCTCCACTTCCACTTGCAGTATTTCTATACTATCATGTCAGGGAGATTGGAGGTATAAGCTGGATTGCTCTGGGCAGTAGTGGCAACTCTTATTTCATCAGTTCTTGATCCACGTTGCCTTACATCACAACCCCCAGGCCATGCTCTTGCTGGACTTCTGGCTTCCAGTTGTGGCAGAGCGTCTACTGATAAACTTACTGTTGCTGGATCATTCACTCCATTTGCTTTAAGCCTTCTTTGAGCTGCAACAGTTGCTCTTAGTGTTTTTCTTCTCTGAAAAAAAGAAGTGATCTATCAGTAATGTCATTTAAAAATAAGGGTGATGAATAAATGAGCAAAAATCTACATTCCTACTGCTCCAGTCACATAGCTCAAGGGTGTTTGAACCATGGAGTTTGTTAGTAGTATTCCATATATTTTTTCTCTGAAATCAGAACATCCTACATTTTCTGACAAAGTTTGCATTCCTGAAGGATTCAATATCTTAAAAACCTAACTATCACCATCAAACTGACAAAATCACATCCACAAGCTTTAGTCTCTAGCAGGCAAAATACAAATAATGCGAGGTGTTTAGTTAATCACTCATCATAAAGTTGAGACTCTGAATGGCAAACAGGTGTGTAAACCAGACTGAAACTGAAGCCAGGTTTCTGAACAAAATCCTTCCTCAATTTAAAGGTTAACCAAAACACACACATACACATGCAGTACTATACTGGCAACATTATCCCAGCACTGCATCCTCTGCTTATATGTATGTTTTTGTTAGTCTGTTAGCTCCAAGGAAGAAGAGTCCATAAGCTTAGTAACAATTTCAACCTATTTACATAAATTTTGCTCATTTTTTATTTATTTTTATTTATTTATCTCTTGTTCCAGTGATCCATGTTTTGACACTATCACAGGATATGGAATGTGTCAATTTTACAAGCTTTTGGCCAGAATTTATGGTAATACATTAAGCAAAACAAAAACAGTAAACAGTATCTTAGGTCCAACTACAAAAAATACATTTTAGAAATAGATAGAGATTACAAAAGAAAAACAGTAAACAGTAACTTAGGTCCCACTACAAAAAATACATTTTAGAGATAGATAAAGATTACAAAATAATAAGTGTTACAGAGAAATAAATATTGCAAAGCATATGTTTACAATAAAAATATTCAGTATTACAAATACAAATTTTGGCATACATTTGCAATTTACAATACAAAAAATGTTAAACACTGTAGTTCAGGAACTTTTCTATTGTATAAAATGATCCTTGCAATAGGAACTGCCTTAAGTTTTTTTTTAAACAAGAGTTCATCATCTACCAAACACTTAATTCTTAAAGGGAGGGCATTAAAAATCTTAAAGCCACTGAAATGGACTCCGTTCTGCACCATACTTAGATTTGGCTGTCACTTCACATGATTCTGTTTTTGGTCAAGCTTGAGCAATGCCAGAACCTACCTTGCGGATAGCTTTCTCATGTCCAAATGTTTATGCAAAATATTATGTACCCATTCATTTGAGATGTCCACAGCACTAGCAATCTCACGCACCTTAACTCTTCTGTCATCCATCACCATATCATGGATTTTATCAATTATTTCTGGAGTCATAACCTCCACAGGGCATCCAGAACGTTTAGCATTACTTGTGCCCATATGGCCACTCCGAAAATTTTGAAACCACTTATAAACTGTTCTAATCGAAGGTGCAGAGTCACCATAATGTTTACCAAGCTTCTCTTTAGTCTCCTGAGGCGTTTTGCCTTTCATAAAGTAATGTTTAATCACCACACAAAATTCTTTTTTGTCCATTTTCTGACAATCACTCGACTTCCTTGATTCACACAAATTCCATACACAAAGAAATGGACCAATATGGCTAAAACTTGGTGTGCGTTCTTTCTAAAGATGTGACTAACTAAAAATGATCTCAATATGCACCGTTGCTGCCATCTCTCAGACTTTGCATGGACTTTTCAAATTCCCCTCGTAGTTTTAATTTTTGGGAAGAGCCAGAAATTGCATGGTGCTAAATCTGGTGAGTAGGCAAATATGGACAGACAGGAACACTGTTTCCAGCGAAAAACTTGTAAATCAATATGAAGTGTGGCAAGGTGCATTGTTGTGATGAAGAAGTAAGCCAAAGACCCATTGTTCTGGTCTCTTCTTCTGTACGTCATTTCGCTAAAGTTCCAGTATACCCTTGTAAAATTCAGCATTTGCAGTTGTTCCCATTGAAATGAACTCTCATCACACTATGCCCTGAATACTGAAAAAGAAGAGTGTGACTTTAATATCAGATTTTGACTGACAATGCTTTTTCATGGGGAAGAGAGTCACTGGTTTTCCATTGGGAACTCTTAGAATTCATGACTCAGGGCCATACACCTAGATTCAAGTTTCATCTCCAGTTACAATTTTTGAACATGAAGCCTGAATCTAAAAGAAGACTATCTTTCAACTATATGCAAACTGACACACCATTTTTCTTCTGTTAATCACTCAAAACCCTGGGAACAAATTTTACACTAACTTACCCCATTTGCAAGTTATTGATAAAAATGCTTTGCACAGATGTTTATGAGATGCTAAGTTCTTTGATATGCTCTCAAATAGTTATTTGCCTGTTTGAACAAATTTTTTTTTCCAATTTTTATATGTTTTCTTCTGTTTTTGAGGTTAATATATGTCCTAAACAATTTTCATCTTCTACCAACTCATTTACACTTTTAAATTGTTCATGGCTCTTGCAAATAGTCTTCAGAGTTAAAGCATTATTGCCATACACCAATTTCAACATTTAATGAGTTTCCTTGGCTCTTTTTTGTGACTTGAAACAGAACTTAATGTTCATGCATTGTTCAAAATCCATGATGTGTGACAGATTTGGTAAGCACAAACTCACTCTAACCTCTCTGAATGCTGACTGACAAGTGAGAACATGTTGCTTGTCTCACCAGATCAGGCTACTGGACAAATTTCCTCAAACTGTTGTAGCAACATCAGTTGCTGCTAAAAAATTCATTTGAATATTGTTTGATCACATCTCATACATTGTTCAACAGATTGAGCCGATCCATCTTTGTGGGAAGCCATACATTGGGGATAGCCATTTTAACTTACAACACCAGAGCATGATAAAATGATATGTTCTGCTACTGCAGTCATTCTCACATGAGTGCCAGGTGGTAATACCTCATTATTAACCTTCTGTCAGGCGCGGCTGTTCAAATTGATACACCTCGAAGTTTACTGTAAATTATTTGTCAATGAGTGGCAGCACTGATGCCTACTCACTAGTACCTAGCCTCTTCTGAACGCTTGTCATTGTTGTGTGCTTCAGTGTCGATACAACTGCTCTGTTGTCGATATATGTGCTGATTGATCAGTTTGATAACTGCGCCCGTTCGTGTTGCATTTCAACAATTCCTTTCTTTGGTTATCAACATAACTTATTAAGTAGTACAATGTTAATATACTATGTGTAATGCACTTATTTTCTTTTTGGACCATTTAATCATCAGTTAAGAATGTTTGAATAGCAGGTATGAAATTGATACACTGCACCTGACTGTGTTATTTTATAGGAATTTTATCATTTTAGGTGTGACACACTTGATCATGGCAGGCAACAGTAAGACGTACAACCTCCTTGACCCAAATCATGTTGCAGAAATACAGAAAATGTTGTTCGAAGAGGATATTGATGAAGTTCAAGAGGATTTTGAAGATGAAGTAGATACAGATTGTGATGACGCAGTTGAAGTTCGGGAGGAAGATTCAGAGACAGAGGAAAACGACAGTGAAAACGACGAGGAAGTACTTGAAGAAAGCCAGCATTATTATACTGGAAGGGACAAAGAGGCAAAATGGAATAAAGTTCCACCATCGCAGAGAGTACGTTTCAGGGCCCACAATATTATTCGAAAGTTACCTGGTCCTATAGGTGCAGCAAAAGCAATAAGAACGCCTTTGGAATGTTGGAATTGCCTCATAGATGATGACATTTTGTCGATTATAGTTCTGTATACCAATCAGTATACTGGGGGCATCAAAGCTTCTTTTCAGTGAGAGAGAGACATAAAACCTGTAGATATTATTGAATTAAAAGCTTTCATTGGTCTTCTGTTTTTGGCTGGTGTTAACAAAAGTAACAGACTAAGCTTAGAAGATCTGTGGGGAAGTGATGGGGATGGAATTGAAAAATTTCATTGCGTTAGGAACATAAAACGTTTCAAATTCATCATGCGGTGCCTTAGATTTGACAATCATGTGACTCACAATGAAAGGAGAAAATTAGACAAGATAACAGCAATTCAGGAAATATTTTCTCTGTTTGTACAGAATTGCCAGAAATCCTACACCCTTGGAGAAAATGTTACAATAGATGAGAAACTTGAAGGATTCCATGGAAGGTGCAGTTTTTTCCAATACATACCTAGCAAACCAAACAAATATGGAATTAAGATATATGCTCTTGTGGATTCCCAAGTATTTTATCTCTATAATCTGGAAATATACGCTGAGCTGCAGCCAGAAGAATTGTACCACATTAGCAATAAACCTTCAGATGTTGTTCTGCGACTATGTGAACCAATTTATCAGTCAGGTCAACATGTGACAGCAGACAATTGGTTTACTAGTATTGGTATGATAGAAGAGCTAAGAAGAAAAAATCTTTCTTTTGTTGGGACAATGAAGAAAAGCGAGTGTGAGATTCCTCTGGAGTTTGCTACCAGTAAAGGCAGGGCTGTCCATAGTTCACTTTTTGGCTTCAAGAAAGACTGTACTCTAGTTTCCTACATTCCTAAAAAGGGGAAGTGTGTTATCTTCACATCAAGTTTGCATGAAGATAATTCAGTAGATGATGACACTGGAGATAAACAGAAGCCATCCATTGTAACATTTTACAATAGCACCAAAGGTGGAGTCGACACTACAGATAAGTTGACCGCTTCATACAATGTAGCAAGAAATGTGTGCCATTGGCCCATGGTCATATTTTTTGCAATGATCAATATGGGTAGAATTAATTCACAAGTAATTTACTATGGCAACAACGAAAATTTTACCTGAAGAAAAGGATTCCTGAAGCAACTCTCACATGCGTTAGTTCTACCTCACTTGGTTCGTAGATGCTTGGACACTTCAGGAATTCACAGAGCTCTTCAACTGCGGCTACAACAATATAGGCCAACATGTGAAGAAGAAGCAGAAGACACAAGCAGAAACGAAGAACAAGGGACTAGGATCAAGAGGAAAAGGTGTAATACCTGCACAGAAAAAAAGACTGACAAAATATTGTTGCAAAATGTGTCAGAAACCTATCTGTTTGATACCCATTGAACCTTTTTGCTCTGAATGTGGAAAAATTCTGCATTTGTTACCACAGTCAAAAAGTGACGATGAAACAAATGAATGAGTTGTAATATCATTGTTGTTCTGCTCCAGTGTCATAATAGCCTTTCTGTAAAGATAATTGTCATTTGTAATGTGTTTTATTAGTGAAATATAATAAAGAAGCAAATGAAAAAGCGACGTTTTTATCATTTGTTACTAAAGCCCAACATTGACAATAAGAAATCTGAATGATGAATATTTCTACTGCAGTTATGCTCGTATGTCATCTTTGTCTTTCTTTAAATATATTTGGCACTTATAATATGTTTTGTGAACAGAATTTAATAAATGTTCACGTGAATAAACAGTGTGATCAATTTGATACACCGCACCCGATCTCGCTGAAACATACACTGCGCCCGACAGAAGGCTAATAAAGGAGTTTGATGATGTGGGGGTAGAGGGGAGGGGGAGGAGAGAAGAGGAGGTTATTTATGTTGGGATACTGGGGCATCATTCGTATGAAACAGTTACTAGCTTTGTGACCATACTGAGGATGAGTGGCCAGCCCGTTAGTGTGAAATTTGTGTGAAGCACCAACCAGCATCCAAGGACAGATCCCTACTGTCCATTTCACCAGAACCATAGGAAAGAATACATGTGAACTTCATTAGCTATTTTTATGGCCCTTGTGATTGTTCGTTGTAGATGCTCTCTCAATGTTTTTCAGTGTCATCCCCATGTTTTACGAATTTTGTGTGCAAAACGGAATCACACAATTACCTCAACTCCATTTTATTCCCAGTCAAATGGAGAAACAGAAAGACTATTAAGGACATTAGAAAACCAAATGTTTAAAATAATCTGTGCTAAGTCAAGAGAAAAAGTCAAAATAGTACCTATAGGACAACCCTGCTAAATAGAAGAGGCGCTGTTGAAATTTTACATTGCCAACAATCATGAACTTTATTGTTTTTTATGCATCTTTGGGATCACAGTATGGCAACATGGCATTAACCTAATTTTCAGCTGAATTATCCACTGATAACCTGAAATCCTTGGACGTGGAAGGTGCGGATCCTGGAAACTGTTGTTGGGTCATGCAAAGCATCAAGTATTGACATTCTAATTGCATGTACTCTATTTAGGCAATATCTTCACAGAGTACTGTGTCTTCCTAGTCATTTCCAATCCCTGGTTTCAACCCATGTTACAGAGATGAAGAACGTGGCCCATCTCAGGCAAAATATAGAACTGACACCAGAAATGGGAATTGCAGGGACATACCAGGATACATCCCCTGAGGGCAACCCAATTTTTTGCTTTGTTCTGCGAGAGGTATGTGAAATTGCCAAGAGTGTGTGATTCCAAAGTTATTGTGATGCTGAACTCTAAATCCATGTTTGAGAGGGCATATCATCTGACAGATGGCCATGCGGGACCAGCATTCTACATGAAGTGACAGTTGCATTCAAGGAAGGCAGAAGCCAATGAAATCTTTCTCTACTCCCCCCCTTCTCCACCTCCCTCCATTCCCCACCCCTTCCCTGGCACAACTCTTCCTCAATATCAGATGAAGCAGTAAAACAATGGTAGCTGAGACAATTTGTTTGATAGCACACTACCAGGGTAATGTTTTCAAAGATTGTGCCATTACTATTTAACCTACATCAAGTGCCATCACTGTTTTTCTGTGGCTACCAATGGACTCAACCCACAACTGCTGTTATCCTGCTAGCTGACCACTACCATGTAACATTGTTGTGAGACTTGCTTTTGCTTTGGCATGTCTCAATCCAGTAGACAATGCTGATACCATAAGTGTACCAGACTCCAAATCCAAATCACGTCAAAGTTTCATCACAAAGTCAGCCTAATCTGTGGCTCACCACTATCAATATTACAGTCCTACATCTTCTCCACTCAATGTCCCTTGCATATCACAGGTAAAACACACCAAGGAGACTACACCCTGACTTCATTTGTCTCTTTGACAGTTTGGAGAGTACATTGGCCAAACAATTAGAGCAACTTTAGTTTACATTCTAACAGTGGTCCCAGTACAACATAATGTGCTGTAGTACTAACTCCTAAGTTAATTATTAAGCACAACACGTCAGTGAAATGGTGCAGAACTCTTTTCAGTAATGGTGTTCAAACTTTTAAATACATCAGAGAAAACTCTAAACTGACATAATTTTTATGTTTCATCTTCTTTGCTGCATCAATAATTTGTGTCCACTGCCAGACAATTTATGTGCCTGTGTAACCAAAGCATAAGTTTGTTAAAATTATTAATTGTAAACAAAATTAGTCTGTCACAGAAATACAGAAACTTTCAGAAACACTTTATAGAGCATTTGTAATTTTTTACCTCAATGGCACCTCTCCATTTGTCTGCAGCATGGCGAGCTAGTTCCATTCTCTTTTGTTTCCGTATCTGATGTTTCTTATAGGCCATTTCAATTATTATAAGCCCAATACCACCAACTATTCCAGCAGCAACTAGTATGAAAACACCTGCCATGTTTTTCAAACCTAAGGTATTAGGTGTCTTTTCAAACTGTTCACATTGTTGTAAATTTCCTTGCAGGATCCAACGATTATCCAAACTTTCCATGAAACCACCTGATAAAGATAAACATATAATAATTTTCTTGTAGTATTCAACAAAACATTAAAATATGCATAGAACATCAGTAGGAAATTGTCATGGAAATGTTAATACAATTCTTATTGTGAGTTTATTATATTCTTCTTCAACATGTGGTTTTCCTTGTATACCGATACTTTTAACTGGTAAATGTTGTTAGATTATTTATTTAGTTGGAACAAACTCATTCCTGCTTTATATATGTTTCTGATGTCTCCTAGGTACTGCAAACTTTGTCCATAAATCCACAAATTAAAAGGGCATGTTGAAAAGTAATGTCTCCAAATTTTTATGTGGAAACTCTTCACTAATTTCTCCCAATGAGAGGCTAGTTTGTTGACACCCTCGCTACAGAACATTTGACTTTGCTGATGCAGCCACAGCTTCAGCTTTGCTTGCAATCCATCATCAGTATTTAAGTGAAATCCTTGAGGGTGTTCTTTAAATTTTCCAAACAGATGACAGCCAGATGGGGTCAAGTTGGGACGGTATGGAGGATGACTGATGACAGGGAACACAAGGCATTGTATTGTTTCTGATGTCACAGCAATTGTGTGGGGTCTGGCATTGTCAAGCTGAAGGAGAAGTTGCTCCATGTGTGAGTGAACTCTCTGAATTTGAAACTCAGTTATAGTATGCTGTTTCTCAAGCATTTATGTAATTTTATTACACACCACCATGTTACACACTACAGCTCAGAGGCCTCTAGCATCAGAGGGCTGCAAATATGTAGACATGAAAAACAAAGATGTAGAATGTTAATGACATTTATTTTATTCAAAAAGCTTTAAGGGTATTTACATAAAAAATTCCAGGGAATTACATTTCAACATGCCCTCATATGTTGGAAACATTTTGTTAAGAACCCTGTAATATTACTGCCAAAACACACACATTAACAAACAATGTTATACCTGTTATTAGTGTACACCAAAATGATATTTTCACTCTGTAGTGGAGTATGCGCTGTTATGAAACTTTTCTGGCAAATGAAAACTGTGTGCCAGACCGAGACTTGAACTCGGGACCTTTGCCTTTCGCGGGCAAGTGCTCTACCATCTGAGCCACCCAAGCATGACTCAGACCCCATCCTCACAGCTTTATTGTAGAGCACTTGCCTGCAAAAAGGCAAAGGTCCCGAGTTCAAGTCTCAGTCCGGCACACAGTTTTAATCTGCCAGGAAAGTTTCTGTTACTAGTGTAATTACTATCTGAGGGAATTAGATTAATGATGGAGTGACACCTAAACTGTGTGTACTTCTGAAAGTGTCTATGAGCTGTGAAAAAAATAGTGTTTGTTCTAAATCAGAAATTTTGTAGACAATGCAATTACTTTAGAGTTATATGAGGAAAACATGCATAACTCCTGATAAAATGCCACCTCAACAGGATAACTACACAGAAACAAAAATTACATTACATTTGACGGAAAAATATAACAACCTCTGCAGTGCTCACAACCACATCTAGAATTACTAGTATATGTAAATAGCTGAGTGTTAAAACGAAAACTTACTTTAATTTGAAGGAACTAAATTCTTTGTTAAAATGTTTCATGTTTATGTCCATTGGTAAAATACTGGATAAGTGTAACTCATTTGTGAAAGAGATCTTCCACTAACAAGATACAAGCCATGGTATGGAATATCACTGAATTGTTGTTACAGGACATTAATTTTGTGTTAGAAAACTTAGAAGTATGTTGAAAATGCCTTGTGCTGATTTTACAGGCAAGTGAAATCAAAAATCTAGATTGTCAATAGATGTTTTTGCATTTGACAAATCCACAGTTGTATTACTTGGTTTAAAAGTTAGCTCCATTGTCCAATCCATCTTTGTTACCATTGTCTGACACATTGTATTTATTATCTAAGATTATTCAACCATTTTCCAACAAAATGCATGTAGCAGTGGGAAGCCTAGATTTCTTACAACACTATATGTCAGATGTTTGAAATATGAAAAGCTACACTACAAACTTTTTTATTGGATTTTCACATTTCATGTGTTGCCCAGAAGTGGAGTGATAAAGTGAAGTGGGAGTTCATAACAGAATCTAAAGTGGTAAACAAGTTCCACTTAACAGTGGCCGACCAGCATCATTCTGTGCAGACCCCTGCTAATACCAAGCATTGTGTCACAGTCATACGCTTTGTTTTCAAGCTGCCCAGACTGTTTCCCATTGCATCCCAAGTAGGAATGTCCACATAATGAGGACACAGGTCTGCTACATAAAAATTGTTTCAAATTTATTAAGTGATTTTTATAGTGTTTTCAATGCTGATTTTGTGAAAAATAGTGAAAAAATTCCATCACATACAGTTATTCCACAAACAGTGTGTCTAGTTTCAGCTTTTTTCAATATTTCAGCGCTCTTGTGAGTTTGAATTTTGGTTTGTAGGATGTCCATAAACTGTTATATAGCTATTTTTATGCTAGATATACGTAAAGTAAAGAGTAATTCGGAGAAAACAGCAGCATTTTCATGTCAGTGCCTGTCTGTCATGCTCTCTTTGCCTCACCATCACCAAGCAGTGAGCTTCTGCTATTGTCCTTCAGTTCACAGTACTTCTTCACTCTGTGCTGTTCATGTGGTGTTGTTACTAGTGCTTTAAAGTAGTGATTGTTTTCTTGTGTTGTGAAGGTTTTTTATGGACAGTGGACAATGGCTACCAGAGGATGTATAAACTCACCAAATTGCTTCTGCTACATTTGTGGTAAATATACCATTAAAAAGTAACAAAGAAACATTTCCAATTTTGTTGAAAAAGTATATTTTGCCTATCTTGGTATAAAGTTATGCAATCAAGATAAGCCTTGGGCCCCACACAAAGTTTGTTTAGTGTGTGTTGAAGAATTGAGGCAATGGTTTCAATGTAAAAAAAGCAGTCCTTATGTTTTGGAATACCAGTGGTTTGGAGGGAGCCCAAAAATCACAGTGACAACAGCTAATTTTGTTCTTGCAATGTGCGAGGTTTCAATTTGAAGAACAAAAAGGATATTTCCTAACCTAACATTCAATCAGCCATTCACTCTGTTCCTCATGGACCTGAATTACCAAAACCTTCTCCTCCAGATTCTTTGGATAATATACATGATCACGAGCCATTGGCTCAGCAAGGTGATAGCGAAGAAGACAGAGATTGCTATGATCCTGGCACAACTGACCCCGTTCCATTCTCACAGTCTGATCTGAACAATTTAGTTAAAGACCTAGGCCTTTCTAAAGAATCGGCAGAAGTTTTAGGATCTAGATTGAAAGATACACATACTTTGGCTCCGAGTACATCATTTTCATGGAAACAAAAGAAAAGGCAGCATGGACATCTTTTAAATTAGTTGTTACCAGTTTCCTAGGAAACAAAAGAGATTCAAACTACAAGACAATCATCGCAGACATGCTCAACAACTTTAAGAAGCTGAGCTGTAACATGAGCATTAAAGTTCATTTTCTCCACTCACATCTTGACTACTTCCCTGCAAACCTTGGTGATGTCAGTGAAGAACAGGGCAAAAGATTCCACCAAGATATCAAAGAAATGGAAAGGAGATATCAAGGAAGATGGACTATCAACATGATAGCAGACTACTGCTGGATGATAGAAAGATATGATCCTCAACGAGTCCACAGCTGGAAAAGCAATAAAAGAAGCCATGACAGAAAGCAAAAGTGTTATTATAAGGACTTATGAGCGTAAAGAGAATTGGAAGTGTACTGGAAATGTAGTTGAACATGATTTATAAATAAAATAAAATTTTATAACGGTAAAAATGCGATAAATTGCTTAAATTTTGTTATTACACCCAAATATACTCCCCTTTTTGTGAGAAAACCTGACATTATAGAAAAAATGGATTACATTTTTGAAATCAGCGCTGAAAAGTACATAAACGTCAGTTATCAAATTTCAAACAACTTTCAAAAATATTTTTTTGCAGACCTGTGTTATTAGTCTTTCTGAAGAGGTCATTCTGCAGAAGTATGCAGTATCAAAATATGCACTAGGAATGGCCACAGCTGATTGAAATTAGTAACATTTCAGATGGTTGAGATCATTTTTGCCTCAGTGCATATTCTGCCTTTAGATATTCATTACATCATGAAGTGCAGTCCATTGGCTCATCACTACAATTGATATGCTGTTTGTGCCACTCTTTGAACCTGGTTTGGGGGCCAGAGTTGACTGTCAGTCACACACTGTCTTAAAGCCAACAGCAAGTCTGTGATCTTGCCAAGTGGTCCCAATTCTATTAGCCATCAAGGATGAGGTTAAGATTGAACTAGGCACAGGATAACAACAACAGGTTTTCTTCCTCATTTCCTACAGCCAGTCAACTTCATGTCTAGTGGTGGTTAGGAAGTCTGGGAGGTCCCTTAGGTTGTACAGAGACTGCAAGGAAATGATTGAAATGCAAGCAGACATTAATTATTATCCTTTACCTCATCCAGATGAACTTCTTTCTATATTTTCAGAACAAAATCTATTTTCTAAAATCAATCTTGTAGAGGCAATTTTTCAGTTGCATTTTGATGAAGACTTAAGGAAGATTTTACTTTTGAAAAGTTTATTTGAACTATATCAAGATAACAGGTTACCTTTCGGTGTGGCTAATAAGAAGTTGTCATAACTCATAAATTTTGCCTTGGCAATTACTTTTTGATATACCCTCTTGTAATTCTTAACATATTCTATGAACTGTGGATCTGTAGATGTCTTCAATTTTGAATTTAGTCTCTTTAGAGTTCCACAAGAAGTTTTGATGTCAACTGTTATTCAAGAACTTGGCTTTGTATTGTGATGTGATGTGATTCTTGATAGTTTCTTTGGAAACCAGTTTTCAAAATATCCCATGAAAACTGAAGAAAAAGTGTTATATGCATCATTCATATTTGTAGGGACAGCACTTATGCCCAGGACTCACTAGTTAGGATATTTGTAAATTATACACAGTTTTCAGTGGAAAATTTTCTTTTATACATGAAGTTCTCTTTTTTTCTCTTGCAGTGGCACTAAAGGAATTTTGAGGACAAGAGCAATATGGTCTGATAGTCCCAAATCAGTATTTGTTACTTCTACTTCTATGGATTGTACATTTTAAAATATATTATCAATAAGACTGTTTGTATTGTACATTATTCTTGTGAGTTTGTGTATGTGTTGAAACAGATTGAAGCTACATGATAGGTATAGGAATTGATTTTTTAGCCTACTTTCATTCATAAGATATATGTTGAAATCCCCACAGACAACTACAGTGGCTCTTTCATTAAAAAGAATATTAAGCTGTGTTTCTAATTCATCAATGAATATGTCTGTGTCCCCAGTAGGTGGTCTGTATATAGCTATTACTATGACTTTTCCCTGTATTTCATACAAGTGTATAGCTGCTGCTTCAAAATGATTTTCCACACTCAATAATTCAACTTCACACATTCTTTTGTACCTGATACTTGATTTAGTGATGCATACACCTCCATTTTTGACATTTTTTCCCTAAAATACTGACTTGCCAACTTATATGGATGAATATTAATGATACATAGTTCAGAAGTTCTGCACCAATGCACCATGATGCACATGCAGTCAATGTTTGCATCATTCATTGCTACCTCAAGTTGTAGTGATTTATTTCTAAGGCACTAAGTACTTAGACTTAAAATCTGTAGATGAATAGGGTGAGAACTGGTTACAGTTTTATTTACGTTTTGTGCTGTCATATTTGTTCCTGTGTCCTGGTAAGATACCAAAAATCCTTAAGAAAGACAGGTTTCCTGCACCTCCCAGGATGTACCTGTACATTGGGCTGTGGCGAGTTGCTTGTTGCTGCAATTGGTCCTGCTGGAAATGTACTTAATACCACAATTTCTGTTGTTGTTGTTGTTGTTGTTGTTGTTGATGATGATGATGATGATGTTGATGCTGTTTGTGACACTTCAAATGTTGGTTCTGCCACTACTGCTGTGTTTTCTTGTGAACTTGGAGTCTTCTCATTTTTGTCTAAAATAATATTTGGATGATGAATAACTGTAGCTCTCTTTTCGTTGAAATCACTGTCTACTGTTCTCTCTATTAAACTTCATCTTTTTTTACAGGCTTTGCTGGTCCTGATGAGGTTCTAAAGCTTTTACCTTTTTATGAAGTGTTTTCGTTATGGAGTCTGGTGACTTTGATGCAATTATCATTTTGGGTTTGAATTTATTTTGGTGGTTTTTTTATTTCCTTGGTTATCAGGTTTGCCAGATATTCTTTCTTCAAGCCATTCAGGTGAAGTCTGTGTTGTGCATGGAATCTACATCCTGCACCTGTAATTTTTCCCACTGACATGCAACTCTAGTGTATGATGACATTCTCTTGGGTAAAATATTTTGAAAGTAAAATAGTTCCTCACATCTCCAGGTGAAGACTACTCAAATTTAATTGTGATTGTAAACAGGAAAAGGAAGAGAAGGACAAAATGTAGGTGAGTATGGACTGAGGGAAGAGGATGAAAAAGGAAGCTGCCTGGCACAATTCAGCACAGAACATAATTTAATAATTGCTAAGAATCATGAAAGAATGTTGTATACATGGAAGAGACCTGGAGACAGTGAAAGGTTTCAGACTGATTATATAATGGTAAGAAAGGGCTTTTGGAACCATATTTTAAATTTCAAGACATTTCCAAGGACAGACATGGACTCTGACCACAATGTATTTGTTATGAACAGTAGATTAAAACTAAAGAAACTGCAGAAAGGCAGGAAATTGAGAAGGTGAGACCTGAATAAGTTTAAAGAAGAAGATGTGGTTGAGTGTTTCAGACAGAGCATTAGACAACAATTGACTAGAAGATGGGAAAAGAATACTGTAAAAGGTGAACGGGTAGCTTTGAGAGATGAAATAGTGAAGGCAGCATATGATCAAATAGGTAAAAAGACAGGGCCTAGTAGAAATCCTTGGATAACACAGGAGATATTGAAAATGAAAATGAGTGTACGGCATTGTGGGCTGGGAGTCTCCCATTCAGGGAAGTTCAGCCACCGAGGGCAAGTACTTATTGCGTTCGACACCACATTGGGCAACTTGTGCATTGGAGATGGGGATGAAATGATGATGAGGACAACACAACACCCAGTCCCTGAGCAGAAAAAGTCTCCTGCCCCAGCCGGGAATCAAACTTTGGCCCCTTGGTGTGGCATTCTGCTGTGCTGACCACTCTGCTAACAGGGATGTACAGGAGATATTCAAATTAACTGATGAAAGGAGAAAACATAAAAATGCAGCAAATGAAGTATGCCAAGGGGAATACAAATGTCCAAAAATGAGACAAACAGGGAGTGTAAAATGGCTAAGAAGGAATGGCTAGAAAACAAATGTACAGATTTGGAAGCATATTTCATTAGGGGGAAGCTAGATACTGGCTACAGGAAAATTAAAGAGGCATTTGGAGAAAAGAGAAACAGCTGTATGAATATTAAGAACTCGGATGGAAAACCAGTCCTAAGCAAAGAAGGGAAAGCTGGAAGGTGGAAGGAATGTGTAGAGGGCCCATACAAGAGAAATTAACTTGAAGGCAATGTTATAGAAATCGAAGAGGACATAGATGGAGATAAGATGGGAGGGATGATACCATGATAAGAATTTGAGAGAGCACTGAAAGATTTAAGCCAAAACAATGCCCCATGAGAGCTTCATAGGCCAACCCAACTGATAGCCTTGGACAGCCATCCTTGACAGAATACTTCCACCTGTTGTGCAAGATGTATAAGGCAGATGAAATACCCTCAGACTTCAAAAATATTGTAATAATTCCAATTCCAAAGAAAGCAAGTGCTGAAAGGTGTGAATATTGCTGAACTATCAGTTTAATATTTCATGGTTGCAAAATACTAACATGAATTCTTTGCACATGAAGATCAGTTTAGATTCCAGAGAAATGTAGGAGAACATGAGGCAGTACTTGCCCTGTGAAGATAGGTTAAAGAAAGGCATACCTATATTTCTAACATTTGTAGACCTAGAGAATGCTTTTGACAGTGTTGAGGGAAATACTCTATTTGAAATTCTAATGGCAGCAGGAATAAAATTCAGTGAGCAAAAGGCTATATACAATTTGTACAGAAACTAGGCAGCAATTATTAGAGTTAAGAGGCATGAAAGGGAAGCAGCAGTTGAGAAGGGAATGAGACAGGTTTGTAGCCTATCACTGATGTTATTCAATTTGTACATTGCGCAATCAGTGAAAGAAACCACAGAAAAATAAGGAGAAGGCATTAAAGTTAAGGGAGAAGAAATAAAAACTTTGAGGTTTGCTGATGACATTGCAATTCTGTCATAGACAGCAAAGGAGTTGGAACAGCAGTTGAATGGAATGCACAGTGTCTTGAAAGGAGGATATAAGATGTACATCAAAAAAAGCAAACTGGAATGTAGTCAAATTAAATCAGGTGATGCTGAGGGGATTAAATTAGGGAACAAGACACTTAAAGGAGTAGATGAGGTTTGTTTTCTGAGCAGCAAAATAACATGATATATTTGTGTGGAGTGTTTCCATGCATGGAAGTGAAACATGGAAGATAAATGGTTTAGAGAGGAAGAGAATAGAAACTTTCACATGTGGTGCTAGAGAAGACAGCTGAAGATTAAATGGGTAGATCATGTAACTAAAGTGTGGCACAACCCAACAAGAAGAAGAGATTGGTAGATAGGACACATTTTGAGATGCCAAGGGTAGTGTGGGGGTTAAAAATTGTAGAGGGAGACCCAGAGATGAATACAATAAGCAGATTCAGAAGGATGTAAGTTGTAGTAGTTATTCAGAGGTGAAGAGACTTGCATGGGATAGAGTAACATGGAGGGCTGCATCAAACCAGTCTTTAGACTGAAGACTACAACAATAACATAAACTTGTGCACAACTTGCTGACACATATGAAATTCTCCTGCCTTCCAGCAGGTCTGTAGCCTGTACTTGACTGTTAGGAGACAATTTGCTTTCAGTTAGACAGCCAACTGGAGCATTCACTCAACAAGTTCCCTATTAATTCCTGGGATGTTGCTGACACTTCTATTTGTGACCTGCTTCTTCAGTGGACTTGCAGTATATCTGGTTGGGTTGGCCTATGAAGCTCCCTGGTAGGGAATCACATAGGTTTCACTAGTTTTTCATTAGTGGCACCAACTTCAGGTTCAGCAAGGTGTTGTGTTCCTTACAAAAAACAGCAAACAGTACCACGTGATGGTGCCATCCTCCATGCTATGTCACGTGCTCCAGTTCCTACAGTAACTGCACTGGTGGATTTCCAGTATGAAATAACTGGCACACAACTACATCTACTGGCATTGTCTGGATAATGAGGTTGTAGGGGTCGTTTGACAGTGTGCAGTTTTCCAGACACACCAGCCTTCCCAACCTCAGTATTTTTCTATGTGACCAGCATGGACACAACTGTGGGTCTGAGTTCATGCTGGCTTTGTGAGGTCCATGGGGGTTAATCATCATTGGCTCCTTCTCTCACTTCCAATATGTCAGCCACATCCAGCAGGCAACAACAGTGGTCATGATGTGAGCCTTGCAATGGATTTCATAACCAACAATGGTCCACAATTTACAGTTACAGATTTTGAAAAGTTTTACACTCACAATGGAATTAACATCTTGCCAAGCTGCTATTCTACCCAGCCTCAAATTGGTTCACAGAACATTTCGTTCATACATTCAAAAATTCAAATTTGAAATTTTTAAGACCTTCCAAATCAGCTTCTGCACCAAATGCCTTTATAGCCTCTTATAAGTACATACCCATCAAGGGTTGAATCCTGATGGAGCTCTTATATGTGTGCCCTCACAGGACTGGAACATGAAACATATGCAAAACACACTATTCTGTGTGGGTGTCCCAGTGTGAGCAAGCATATTTGGGCAAAATCTGGAGTGGATCTGGGGCTTGTGGCAGGTTGTGTTACTGGCTATGGTACTTGGGATACTTTACCAACATCACAATTAGCTCTGGTTGTGGAACCCTGGTGAGCAATCTTCTTTGTCACTGAGTCCACCATCATTTCTGTCACAACCATTTCATGGCACTCTTCTCTCCTTGGTTACAGAGGTTGTCTGCCTGGTTCCCATTTACTACAAGCTGAGGGGCACGTCCATGGATATTGATTGTCAAATTGATCTGCCACATCCTGCAGGTATGCCTCTGCTCCTGGAGGACTCTGGGCCCATGGAGGATATTCTAGATCAGGCACCATCATCACTGGCATACCTAGATGCCTCTCAGGAATGTTACATTATGATATCACTCATTTCATTGAAGGAAGGTTTCAGGAACTCCCACTAGACATGAAAATGGAAAATAGGGGTATTTTAGTATGCATGACATCAGCAACATCCACCAAGGGCCCTTCTGACATGGAAGCCACATATATCACAGGCCAGTCACATGGAATTCTGTATCTGGCCAATATAATGTCACCCAGCAGCTGGTTCACTCTGTCTTCTTTCATTAGCTGCTGCTATCTGCCTCTACCTCTATAAAGTGAATTATGACTGCAGTTGCTGTTTACCTTGAACAGATTTAGACAGGGATTGCCAGATTCTCTGATTGCTTTGTGACTTAAGAGTGATGGGTCTGGTATCTGGCTGGTGTAAGATTTATGTACAGTGCTTCTATTTAATGATCGTGTTGTTTCCACCACCTTTGTCCTATTGCAAATATCACACATATGCTGATGGTGTCCAGTTGTATCTAAGTGCAAAACCAATAAACCTGAAGAGAGTTGTCAAGAATTTCAGTACTGACCTGTGGGCACTGTTAAAATGGGCACAGAGCATAGGGTTAAAGCTCAACCTTTTCAAAATCCAAGTGATACTGTTTTGTCATTCTAGGCTCAGTAGTTCAAAATATTGGGACTCCCTACCATTTTTAATCCTAAACGGGGCAAATATCAACCTCTCTCCCTCAGCAAAGAGTTTGGGAATAAAAATAGATGAAAATCTAAATTGGTCTAACCACATAGCTGCAATGTGGAAAAAGGCATTAGCATCTTTGACCTGAAAAAGAAACTTGTACAAATACTTACACTTCAGATTATTGATTACAGCAATGTTATCCTGTAAGGATTTTCCCAGGAAAGCTCATGGGACATGGAACAGGTTACAAATGCCAGTGTCTGATTTATCTGTGACTCTCAACTCTTTGACCATATATCACCATCATATGCACAGCTATCATGGCTGCATACAGACAAGCACAGTGGTTTCTGTACACTCTATCTCCTCTACTGTGTTATCAATGTACACTGCCCCACATACCTCTCCTTAATCTTAACGCTCTTGTCTGAACAACATGGCAGAAACACTCATTGCCATCAGAGCAAAATCCTTTCTGTCCCACATCACTGTTCAGACACTTTCTCAAATTCATTTTCAGTAGCAGATGCCTGACACTGGAATAACCTGCCTCATTGCATCAGAGAACTGAATGATATATCCAGTTCCAAAAGAAAGGTAATGACGAGACCGCGGATTTTAGTTAAAAACCTATTTTGTTCCTGAGTTCCTATTTGCATAAAAATTGGTACTTATGCGTTTCATGACTATTTACACTTAATAGCGTTAATTCTACAGGACCTAAAAAAGCCTATTTCGACGTTAGTGCCTATTTCGGCTTTAATACCCTAAAAAGTGCCTATTTCATCATATAAAACAGTGGCTCCAAGTTTTTCCACACTAAACGGCAGATGGGAAAAAATATTTTCCTCCCAGCGTGCAGCAAGGTGGCTAGTTGATATGCGCTCATGCTTCGTATTTGCCTAACACTTCGGTCTTTTTTTATTTTTTATATCGCTATCCCTGTTAATACCAAATACTCTTTATAGGTGTTTTATTATTCATATGTAATAAATAGATCACGGATCTTTAGGTTAAAACCTATCTTTTTCCTAAGCTCCAATTAGCATATAAGTTGGTTTTTATGCGTTTCATGACCAGCTAAACTGAATACCGTTAGTTCTATAGGACCTAAAGTTGCGTATTTCGACGTTGACGCCTAATTTTGCCTATTTCGGCACCAAAATCCTAAATAGTACTTATTTCGTTAATCTGACATAGAGTTCTTGTGTTTTCAAAGATTAGAAAAAGGAAGTACACTTAGGGCTTTACGTCTCGTCGAAGGCGAAGGTCGTTAGAGACTGTTTACATTTCCTTTGCTTGCCTTACTACCAACAGCACTTCGCACGGTTGAATGGTCAACGATCCAAGTACGCGCCGAGCGCGACAGTGCTTAACTTCGGTGAGCGAATGGGAACCGGTCAAAGATTTGAGTTACACATTAGAATCGATCGTGGGAGCACTAAGTGTAATATTTGAAAATATTTCGTTCGTAGGATTCTGGCCAGCTGTGTATTTTCACAAAGAAACGGTTTCATAGGCCTTAAGTTGAGCACAGATTAAAAAATCACAATGTTAATCGTAGACGCCCTCTATAGCTAAATTACTGCGCTTCGCGCATTTTCTCGTTGCTGTCTACAGGCAGTCCTATGAAACTACTCTGCTTCTTGAAAGGTATTATACGTGAATTTTCCGGTTCGAGAAATAATTTTCCAGTAGTGAGATGCTTTCATCTGAAGCACCGGTAGATTCCATTCGCTTGTTCAGAAGGGGCGGCCATTTGTCAGGTGCCATATGTCCAGCAACGAGTATTGTACTTCCCCTATCGCTCACATGCACCGCAGTAAAAGGAAAAAAAGACAGGTCATCGTTCACTTTTTCCCAGCGAAAACAAATCAGTACATTGTGTAGCGACCGACGAGTTAAGTATTTCTGACGTTCTAAGTGCAAAATAAATTCTAGTTTCTGTGTGAGAATACTACGCCATGCCGAAAACAGCCAGTACAAAGTCTACTCATATAAGGCAGTGGCTGCAAGATTTTCCGCGTTATACAACAGATGGGAAAATTATTTTCTGCCAAGCATGCAACAAGGAGTTTATTTGATTTATTTCTTAGACTTCTTATTTTCCTGTCACTTAGGATTCTTTTTTATCGCTATCCTTTAGTAATACGAAATACTCTTTATATGCGACTCTAAACTGCATTTCCCTTTTCTCTCGTATTAGGTTTCGAGTGTTAAGAAATCCCACTTAACTCAGCATGAAGATGGAATCGCACATAATGCTAATGTTGAACGAAAGTAAAAATTGAAGCAAACTCTTTTAACCAATAAATCTGGTGAATCCTCCGAAAAAAACAAGTTCTGCAGTGATTTGTGTCATGCACTTGTGGCAGCAAACATCCCCTTTCGGAAACTAGATAACCCTTTTTTCAGAGGTTTTCTTGAGAAGTATTGCCATCAGTCTATTCCTGCAGGGTCAGAATTATGTGGGTTCAGCTTACAACGGTGCACATTGCACAGAATCCGAGAAGATGTTGGAGAATCTTGTATATGGATTTCTGTGGATGAAACTACTGACGGTCTTGGCCGTTACATTGCAAACCTGATTATTGGCAAGCTAGATCCAGATGCTCCATCCAGGGCTCATTTGATTTATTCAAAACAACTTGCAAAAACTAACCAACAAACAATAGCACAGTTTGTGAACAATGGGCTGGCTTGGTGCTATCCCCAAACAGAGTGGATGAGAATAAGGTGCTTCTGGCCGTCCCCGATGCTGCTGCATATATAATAGCAGCGTTTCAACTATTAAAAGTATTCTACCCATTGATGCTGCACATAACTTGGGTAGTGCATGGGATCAACCGCATAGCAGACCAAGTAAGGCTACAATTTCCTAAAGTAAATTAAGTAATATCTATGGTGAAGAAAACTTTTTTTAAGGCACCATCAGAATACAGGCATTCAAAGAACAGCTTCCAGATGTCCCATTGCCGCCAGAGCCTGTTGACACCCGCTGGGGCACGTGGCTGATAGCAGCAGAATACTATAGTACGCATTTCTCAGCTGTCCAGAAAGTGGTTGAAAATATACCGGAGGATGCTGCATCCGTAACTGCAGCAATGGAGTTACTCAAAGATTCTTCTTTAAAACGGGACTTACCTTGCATTAGGGCCCACTACACATTTATGGCAAGAATATTTTCACAATTAGAAGGCTCAGGGAGACCTATCTACGACAGTATTTCTTTGCTTGAAGAAGTCAAAATGAAGTGCCAGGTGAAGTAGGGGAAAAAGTACTGGCAAAAATGCAAACGATTTTGCAGAAGAACACTGGCGTGAAGGAGTTGTGTGCAGCTGCCGACATACTTAGTGGAAAATCCAGCACTCCTGACTGCAGCATTCCTGTCCAACCTGAAGTACGCCACTGTCACATCTGTTGATATGGAACGTTCTTTTTCAGCGTATAAATGAATTCTGACAGTCAAGCGCCACAGTTTTTCACTATAAAACCTAGAAAAGATTTTGGCTATTTATTGTGAAGCCAACTATGGTCAGAATATGTGAAACTACGAATGTATTAATTAAACTATTACCACATCTTTTTTACGGAACTCAAAAATATTTGGAGTTATGTTCAACATTAATGTTGTAGATTGCTGTGCTCTGTAACTGTGTAAATATTAATTCTCCTTGTTTTAATGACTAATACGTCCTTGTTTTAATGACTAATACGATGTTCATGCTGTCAACACTGTGTATTTTAATTTGTTTTTATTTTCTCTGCATCACTTTTATTAGAGCCTATTTTAGGTTTTATATAGCCTAAATGAACTACTGAAGGAGCCTATTTTAGGTGCCTAAAACATACTTTTTTAAGACCTAAAAATCCGTGGTCTAGTAATGACATATCTACAGTAATCAGTACTATTGTCTGTGTATGCACTCATTAACTCTTTATATTCTTTCTTCCAACAAGTCTTCCTCCAGAACTTCTGTGAAGTTTGGAAGGTAGGAGATAAGTAAAGCTGTGAGGACGGGGCATTAGTCATGCTTGGGAAGCTCAGATGGTAGAGCACTTGGTCACGAAAGGCAAAGGTCCTGAATTCGAGTCTCAGTCTGGCACACAATTTTAATCTGCCAGGAAGTTTCAAGATCTTCCTCATTTCCCAGTGTTCTTAGCTGGTGCAGTCTCCTTAAATTTCCCTTCTCCAGAACTTGCCACATCAGAAAATATATATTTTGTACACCTATCTATAAATTCTTTTTATATCTGCCACTATAATAATAATAATAATTGTTATTATTATTATTGGAACAGCGGTAGAAGTACTGCCGTTATTAATTTTATTGGCTCTTAATAAGTACTATTTACATTGCCTCTACAGACACACAAATCATTTTATTACTATTTGTCATATTACAACTATTGTTATTTCCAATTATGATGTAAAAAAGATACTACTTATGTGAAACCCCACTCCCATGTGACAGAGGGCCTGAAGGTCCTAATCTGATGAAGTTAAATAAATAAATAAATAAGACTTCTCTGAGACTGTGCTTAATAAAACTGCAGTATACAGACACAAAAAAGTTATGTGTGGACTTGAATTAATTTCAATCAGGAACTATTATTGTTTTCCTTTGTAGACTAATGGACAGTTTAATATGTTTCAATGGACTGCTAATTTTGTGTTCAGTAAATGTTTATTAGCCCTATTATTTGTTAGTGTTAATGCAATAATATCCTTCAGTATTTTATAGTTACATGGTGAAATATTTTGAAAATACAGGTCATACAAAAACATGTTAGAAATGTTAAGACTCTATTCTTGACATCAAAACATTACAAAAATGTCGTATGGACATGGTTTCAAAAATCCTTTGTAAGAAAGGTATGAAATGAATTCCCTGTAGTGACTCCTGGTTGTATAATTAACTTCAACTGTGCATTTTTAATCACTTTCTCAGACAATGGAAAATCCAGAATGGAATGCAACAATTTATGAGAAGGAAATTTGCTAATCACCATATAGTGGAGATGCTGAGTTGCAGATAGGCACAACAATAATATTTTCACACTTAAAGCTTTTGGCCATTTAATTGTTACATTTAATCACTTTCTTGTTGACAGTTGTTCATGGTATTTGCTTATTTTTTGTCTGAATGTTTTTTGTTCTGTTTTAGAGTAACTTCCATCACAAAAAATCACAATGACACATTTGGTGACTGAAATGACAGATCGCAAAATGGCACATCAACATTATGCTGAACATTATCCTGGGAGAGATAATGCTTGCTAGAGACAGTCTCATTTGAGAAGAGAGCTGTGGATGGTGGGGGACCACACAATGTATGAAAATCCAACTTTAAATACTGGGTTCTTCATACTGTGGCTGAAAATGCATCAACTAGTACAAGGAAAGTTGTGACAAGGGAAAGCATTAATCACATGACAGTCTGGAACATTCTGCATGACAATCTTCTGTATCCTTACCATCTTCAATGGGTGCATGGATTAAATGAGGCAGACTTTCACTATTCACTGATAAGGATGAATTTCCATGTGATGGTATCTTCAGTTACCATAACCCTCATATTTAGGCTCATGGAAGTCTTCAAGAAGTGCAGCAAATCAGACATTAGCAGCAGTTCAGCCTCAACATGTGGTGTGGCATAACATATTATTGGGCAAATGTATCTGCAGTATCACAGACATGAGTTGCTTTGTTTACTTGATGATGTGCCTCTGGTCATCATCTAACGAAAGTGGTTTATACATTATGGTGCTCCACATAACATTACATGGATTATTCACCAAAATTTCAATAACTAGTTTCCAAACAGGTGGATTGGTTGAAGGGATCACTTGCATGATCTGCCTGATCACTTGATTTGAATCCAGTGGATTTTTATTCCTTTGGGGGTGTTTAAAATCCTTGGTGTTTCTGTGGGAGTCTATTCTAAATGGATTTGACCAAATATAGAACACAGCAGGAATTTTCCACAATTTACAGCCAAGTATGGAATGCAGGCTCAAGGGATTCATCCCTTGAGAGGGGGTCACTTTGAGCAATTCTTCTAAATCTAAATATGTTCATTAAATGTACCATATTTTTACTATGAGTAATAAATCCTTTCATACCTGTGAATTTGTTTGGTAAATGCATCATTTTTATGGGGTGAATGGTAAATCATTTCATACCTCCTTAATAGAGGATTTTCACAGCCATGTTCATATGAACTTTTTAATGTTAAGACATCAAGAAAAAATTGATAAAGCTTCTAACATGTTTTTATACATCCTATGTATATGGACATGGAGGACAAAAATTGGTTGTTTGTTAAAATTATGTACACAGCTGAACTGGATATCAGATCTAAGAAAGAGAAAACGTATAGATTCTCTCAGGAGTCCTCATTATAGCATTAGACTGTGACATTAGCAAGAAGTCCTAAGATCATACCAAGCCAAACACATAGTAACAGTGCTTACCTATAGTTATTGATAGGTATAAGGGACCCACAGTCTCCAGCAGTTCATTATGGAGTTATCATATTTCATTTAGTTTCTTGCCCCAGCAGTCAGAGACTGTGGTCATATGTGTGTGAGTTGTGTTTGCATGAGTACGTATGTGTATGTATATGTTGTCTAATTCCAATAAACGCCTTTTTGGCTTGGCCTAAAGCTTACTTGTTTGGCATTCTTTTTGTTGTGCCTATCTGCAACTCAGCATCTATGCTATGTGCTAAGTAGTAATCAACACATTGTCTGATTTATACATGTACACGTGCATAACAGTTAGTAAGCATTACAACATACAGTTTACAAAGCATCAAAAATATATATTTTTAACACATTTACCTCTAAGAATTATTGCACATATCTCATTACTGCTGTTGAAGAGTTCACATTAAATGTTCAGTATCCCATTGTCGACCTCAAAGAGGTTGAAAGCAATGAGGTGTGTTGGGCTTGAATGAAATGTAAAAGAGGTTGGGTGAGTAAGACGCCATTAGCCCAAAAGGAAATGTGCATTAAGCATGTTCTATCTTGGAGACCATTTGGAATAGGGCAAATGTCCACTTGAAGTTTTTTGCTTCAGGTGAGCATTTTTGTCATATCCCTGAATGTTGACTATTCTTCCTGGCACATCCTTATATGTGTGATGGAAATTATGTTAAAATATAGTGAAAGTTAATGTTGTGTTGCCCAACTTTCATTGTGACCTCTGTGCTCTCACAATTGAAGCACAACTGCAGACAGCCAAGTCAAGCTATCACTTAAAGTAGGTGAATACAATAATATGTAAAGCTGTGACATCTGCAGGCTGAATTAAAGTGAGATAAGTGTTCCAACTGTGCCACATTAGTATCAGAGGATGCTAAAAAGTTCATTATACATTATTATGGCACGCGAAGTAGCTTTTGTTTGAATGCTGTGCTACACTTCAAAGTGTCACAGATACTTGACTATTTTTCAACATAGTCATCAAGTCTCTGTAAACAATGGTTGGAGAATTCTACCAGTCATTCAGCTTCTCAATGATAGAAATCCACTCTGTAGGTCATGGAGCCATTACAAGCCCCCACGTTACATCATCATCATTAGAAAATCACTCCCTCCTCCGCAGATGCCTGGATATTGTCCTTTATGGCTGATGTTTATGGCTGATGTTTATGGCTTTCCTTCCTGATCAGCTTCATCCACATCTGTGTGACCCTGGTCAAACTGTTGATACCATTTCACTATGGCCGGACGTGATATTGCATTTTCTCTTTATATCACCAGAATTTCATGGTTAATCAGTGTGCAATTTTGATTTTTTCCCCAAAAGAATCATACTGTCACATGTATCTCAAATCTGCAGTACATTTCCAGTTGCCATGCATTTCACTTGTACACTGTGATGCATCGGTTATCCATACCACAGCAGAGCTGTGACTACAGGGAACCTGGAACTCTCTTCTGACAATGCACCACTTTTGTTACACAGTGGGCTTAGCATGCAAAAACATGTGTCAATCCCTTTCTGAAAACCATATTTACTATACACAGTAGCCAGACAGTGATAGAAACAAGTGTTCTTTCCCATTTACATGTTTAAATTTGGATGGTGTAAGCATTAATAGCATTAATCAGAAGGCCTATAATAGGAGTTTGTTTTTAAACAGTGTGTGTGTATTAAGTTTCTATAATCTCCTTGTCTTTTGTTAATGCTTATTTTAACTCAGTCCATATCCATGAAGGTTATTTTTCTTGGAGGAATCAGTGGAACACAATGAATGAATGAATGAATGCATCCTGAGCCTTTTGATGGTTTTTATTACTGCTGATGGATACTTAGCCTCTTTCAAAATTATGTGGAATTGAACAGCTTGTCAATTGGTAATTCCATAGTCTGGAATGTGGTAAGTAGGTTTCTGACATTTAATTAAAACAAATATGTATAAAACTATTCCACTCGTCTCTGAAATAGGTTTCACAAGTAATTAAAAGTTGCCCATTGTCAAACTGTATGCTTCTTTTCTAAACAATGTTTACTTACTTTCATGAAAGTCTAAAATAGCAAGAGTGACTGAATCAGCCCAGGGTGAGCCTTTCTTAAGTCCAATTCCATATCCAGATCGACCAAAGAGCTCTCCAGCAGTCACAAGTTCGCAGTCTTGGGCTGCTTCAAATTCTAAACGTGAGCTGTCCCATATAAAAGCCATTAGTTTTCTGCAACAGTCATAATAATTTTAATTAAATTATGTAACTTTCAATCTGGTACTTACAGCTCTGAATATACATTTCCCCTCCAACTACTCTTCATCTCTCTGCCCATCTTTTATTTCTTCTGCATTACTGTGTTGCATTTTCTAACAGGCACATGTTAGCTTTTGGGACTGATATAAGCTTACATCCTTTTCTATCCACCACTACTTGCCACATATTACATAGATGATGTCTTTTATATAATTTTATATGAATAATGAAAGATTTGTCTCTATCTTTTTTACAGTCAGTATTTGAAGGTAATTCAATAATGATTCCAGTGAAAATATAAAAAATAATTTTAAAAGCTACTTTAGGTTACTGTTGTTTAATTGCACTCTTTGCAATCACAGATGCATAAATAAGTTTTTTGCTATTTCATACATTTCCTACAGGCTGATGGATGCTAGTCATAGCAAAAAAAATATGTCATATTTCTCCATATTAGATCAGTAGTACTACTATAATACAAGGTTTATGTAAATATTGCGTCTATTATATACTTTAGTTGCATTGACATTAAGGTAGTAGGGCAAACTAATTTTACAATTACATAAAGCATTAATTTCTAATTTATGATTTGATGATGTTAAAGGAACTTCCATCGTCATTATGTATTAATATCACTAGGAAAATAACATAATATGACAGACACATTCTGTCCTGCTGTAAATTCAGTGTTTAATCTGAAGTAGTGTGTCATTAAACAATTCTATATATAAACCAGTAACATGTACAATAGGCAGATATAAGACTAGAATGGACTTATTTCATGAGCACTATATGTATTCAAGATTGTGGGCTGTGTGTATTTTTGAAGTATGAAAATTTGATGGTATAGACTAGGTTTTAGTAGAATGGGCAGGTTATATAATATTGCTCCACACACTTTATCTGTGATGTTGGACTGACATATCAACTGGGTGGACAAACTAAATCAACTTTATCTAATTTTATATTTAATTTAATGTGTTAGATAGTACTATACTTGAGAAGCTGTCTGTACCATAGTTCAAGAAACTATTCCTTTCAACAGCAAAAAGAATTTCAGATAAACTCTGACATGAAAATTACAAAACAAAACAAATCTTTCACACAACCTTGAATTCCTGTTTAAAATTCATAATTTTTCATTTTATTGCAGAAATATTTGACTACTAGCAGTACCTACAGTTTCGTACATTCAAAAATCTGTATTTTGTACAATTGTCATGCAGACAAACATATTTTGCTTCAAGCAAAATACAGACTGCATCTTCACCAGGCAGTTTTGAATTTATTATAAATTTCAAACAATGCTTTGTATTTCATTGCTTGGGATAAAGACAACTGCAGTATTTTCACACTGACAGAGGAAAGAACCATATAGAGCTAGTTCGATTAGAAGCAGCTGATGGTCTCTGTGCTTAATCAATCATGGTCTCAAGATAGTCCTTGACACCAAACTGTCCACGTGGAAAGTAGAAGGAAAATTTGTTAGGAAAGAGTGGAATTTATTGAATGAAAATGTGATCATCTCCACCACCTCCAATTACACCTTGTTACAATGCTGTAATGTTAATAAGGTGCCATTACAACAGTTTCAGTAGGATAAAATTTTGCAGCAAATTAATTGCAAACCAACTCTGAATTATTTTTGTGAATAGAAACTAAAGAGGTTAAAGAATTGAAATTAGACTGTTTAATTAGTAGCATGATCTTGCTCCTATCTTACTTTCCAGTTCGTTTTTCACACTGTACTTGTCACTTTCCTTATCAAAATGCATCAAAATACCAGTATTAATGGATTCAGTGTGGTGTGTCACAACACAAACAGTTATTACGATTTGCTATTTGGATCAGGTCACCATACATGAAAGAAATGGTATGCTATAGTAAAGTGACTGTATGCCACAAATTTTTCATCAATGCTTATGTGTGTGAATGGTGTGACTTTCTCTTTCATTGATGAAGGCTGTGGTCAAAAGCTTAATGTAAGTATCTTTATTTGTGCCTGTCTACAACTTAATGTGTCTTCTTTATGGTAAGTAGCAAACTACTTTTTCCTACATTGTTGATATTCCTACCTGGAGATTCCATCGTTTGATTATTCTCATACTCTGTCAAGCATGTCTAGTAATATTCAGGCACACATCTGAAATATTAAATACAAGTGAAAGACCAGCCTTGTATTAATGTCTTTGTCACACTCATGATGTCGGCAAAAAAAAAAAAAAAAAAAAAAAAAAAAAAAAAAAAAAAAAAAAAAAAAAAAAAAAGAAGAGTCCTTCATCTAGTCAGTGGTTTCTTTACAATTTCAAAAATGGGTACATTACAGAATGCCCATATTATCCTGTCATGATCTGCATGGTTTGTGGAATACATTTCATTTGTGGATAACCAAAGCTGCTTCCATACTTTAAAATTTTTGGATCTCATGTCACAAGCAATATTTACAACATGTTGCTGACCTCCTTCCAGATATTTTATTATTCTTCCCAAGAGCTCACTAGTCATTGTGTACTGGTTGCTTGCATGTTGCAAATAAGCTGTGGGCTACCATCAGCTGCAGTGTCATATTAGCAGATGTAATTTATTTAACTATCAGTTTTCATTTTATTGACAAAAAGGCTACCTCTTCAAAGGTTTCCAACAGTTTCACTTCAGCTCTAATTAAGCGACCTCATCCATGTTTGAAGCTTTGAATGGTAGAACAAAGGATAATTTTGTCTCTTCAAATAGTTGTATGCTTTGGAAGAAACCAATGGATATCACAAAACCTGTCTTTCTAGTCAGTTACGCATCAAAACTAGGTGCCAAATTTAACTGGTAATTCATGTTACATTAATGCCAAAACAGAAGCAAAGACCACTTGTTCAATTGTTCAACAAGTCTCAGTGAAGATGTGGCATTCAGTACATTCAAGTATCTCACTGGGAGGTCAAAATTTTTCACCCTGCTACAAATGAGATCAAGGATCATGGCTGAAAATACTGTGATTTTCTGAAGGAGGTCTCACATCTCCATTACATGAATGGCTGACTACACTTGTAGAATCTGAAAATATTTTTGCAAATATCGTTTAAAGTACCATCACCATTACTTACTAAATTGTATAAAATAACTGATGTGAAACAGGACTATTTTTAATTTGGAATTCACATTGAACTTATAATTATTATACATGGTAAACACACACACCTCTGAGAGCCATTAAAGCCAAGTGTGCAATGTTCTGATACTTTGTGCAGCAGAATTCTGCTTTTAACCCTGATATTGTACAACACTTCTAGATTGACTAATAAGTAGAACAGAGCAATTTTAAAATACAACAGAGCTAACGGGTATAATTGTTTATTATCAGTATGAAAAATACACTGTGGAAAAAATATCATGGTCTCTGCTTAGCATAACAAAGAACTAATTCTCACAGCATTGCTGTCACCCTGGTGATGTCAGATGGTGCTGGCTAGCAGCAGCATATTACCTGGGAGTGGTCCAACTGTTAAAGTTCTATCTACTCTGGGTATGTACAACTTTTAACAACTGTTGCATGAACAATAATGGACACATGGCTGCATGTCTGTATAAGTATGCATTTCTAGAGGGAAAACAACTGAATTACCATATACAGCCTTTGTTTCTGTATATAGTCATGTTGGTGAGATAGTATCCACAATATCACAAACACTGTATCAAAGTTCATTTGCTTGCCTGATTAGCAATAATGCATTCTGCAGCTGTTAAAGACTCTTCAAACATAAGCATTTTACACATTAATGTCATATGAGCTCTCACAGTACTGTACATCCATCCTCAAATATTGTTACTAAAAATTTGTTATTCCACTTCTTTCAAACATTCTCACCCCTGAAAACAAGTCTTACAATACAAGCAACAGATTGGCAATTTGTGCAATGAACTATTGCCATAAACTTTCTCACAGTTGGTAGTTGGCAGGTGAATGATGCATGCACATGTTGACGATGATATAGATGAGGGAACTTCTCATGAAACTGTAAAATTCAAGCTAAGAAATTGCAGCAGCTGAAGATTTATGTGTAGGCTGGAATTGCATATAATCTTCTGCTAGGTCCATAAGTTTTCCCACCATATATTACAGGTGGTGCCTACAAAGACTTTTTTGAGAACATTGCTCCAGACTTGTTTTAGCATAAGCCCCTGCAAATAAGAAGTATGTGGTTTATATATGTTGTGGTTCTTGCACATTTCAATCACATCTTCCACAATACACTGAATAGTACATACCATGACGGTTGCATAATCTGCATGTTCCCAAAACCAACAAATCTTTGCATTATTATCTATGGTGCAACCAAAGTTAACTGGTTTACGCAGTATACTTTTTTAATGCAAAGATGCTTCATCAAAATGTCTTAGAAGCCTGAAAAACCATTCAACAACATGTGGGGGAATTTGGAATGGTGTGGCAGTCCATGCATGTCCACAAGCAAGTGGAGGTCATTTTGAATATTTGTTATGAGTTTTCAACTTGAGAACTTTGTCAAACATTCTTTTATCAATAACTCAAAAATAAAGTAGTTTTGCACATATGTTTATATTATTATATGGATGCTTTCCTCATTTTTGAGCAAAGAATCTGCCTTCAAAGTTTGTGAAAGTATTTCTGACATGCCCTAAGTTTGTGTGTGTGTGTGTGTGTGTGTGTGTGTGTGTGTGTGTGTGTGTGTGTGTGTGTGTCAGTAAATGGGACAATTTAGGAATCTTATGCTGACCAAATAGTGGAAAGATAGTAACTTGGATAAAACATAAGAATGCTATTTACATAGCAGCCACTGAAGACGAGTGCTACGAACACATCTGAAAGGAGAGACACCACATAGATATGATTAATGCAACGATGGCCAGTGATCCCTTGAGTCAGGTGCACACCAATCTTGAACTCTTGCTGGAATTGGTGAGATGCTGTGAGTAATAGGCTAATGAGCAGGGCACTACATTCAGTAGTGTGTGGCATAAGTTGAGAATTTGGGTCTGGCAGGAGGTGTGCTAGGGTAGTCCAAGTGATTGTGGTGACCACTGTGCCTGGATGGTGTAATGGTCTGTGCAATTGTGTAGGAAGCAGGAGACCCAGGTTTGAACCCCAGTTTGGAACAAATTTTCAACTTGCTGCATTGATATAAATCGATACACAGTGGCAGCTAACATCCTTAATTCCTTTGTGTCTTCATTCATAGTGGCTGCAGGATCAAATTGGTGTCTGTTCTTTTGGACATGTCTGAAAGAACAAACACCATATATACATAAAACTCTTTGCTAGTTGTCGTTGTCAGTATGACATATTTTTGACATAGTGTACTAGTTTAGCAGTATTGTCAATTTCATGTAACTGAAAGTTGTTAATTTTTGGTTCTCTGTCTGCTCAGTAACACTGCTAGAAATGAAAACCTACTGCCTGCCTTCTGTCTGAACACTATGGTGAGCAGTCGATGCTTTTCCTGTACAGAGAGGTTCAAAATGTATTACACATCTATTGAAGAGGCTACACCTTGCCTGACTAAAAACTTGTAACTTTGTCATATTTACTGTATCTCAGTTAAAATGTAGCTTGGTTTTTAATCTCACAATGTTGAATGCTTATTGACAACATGACTTAAATGGTAATCAAATAGTCAAACACTGTGGATCAGCCACTGGAGAAAGGCAAGTGCACAAGTCACTGCTATTACCACTCTATGTTGTTCACAGATTGGACAAAAGGATATGAACGTCCTACTATAAGAACCACATTTACAGAGTGAGATCTTATTTGCCACAGAACTGCATTATCTCTATTTTTTCCTTTATATTATATAGCATGATCAGAAACAGTCTGGAAAGCTTTTAAAGTATGTTGCAGAGTATATTGTGCTGAGAAATAATTGTTAAGGAAAAAATTTAGGTATGTTGCACCATTTCTGATTTAACTAAAACTGAAGTTAGCCAGTCAGGTCATTGCACATCCAAATTCAAGTAGCCTGCCAGATACAGTTAGAATCAGTTGATCACATAACATAGATCATAGTACACGAGACTGCTAGGCTGTTGGCTCAGGTTCGATCCTTGCTACCATTCCATGTCCAGATGTTGTATCACATTCTTGTTCAGTTTTAGGAAACCAAATGAAGAACTCATTCAATTACACCATCTCTGGCAGACTGCTTGAATCTGCATGCACAATGATCTCATTGGCTAACTCAAATGCTAATTAAATTGGAAACAGCACAATGTATTGAATTTTTTTCTTAACAGTTATTTCTCAGCACAATCTACTCTGCAACATCTGTAGAAGCCTGTCAGACTGTTCATTACCTTCCTGTATATCTTTGGAAACGTTCTGAGTTACCAGCATCTCTCTGAGTATTATAATGTTACATTATACTGTTGTCACATTGGAAATTACAGACTTCCAAACAGGGTAAAATACCAATATTTACTCAGTTCGAACATTCACGAGAAGTCACAGATCTACAACAGCTTTTTAGAGATATTGTATTTTGTGCCATAATAGCACCTGGGGTTCATGAAGAAACTTTGTTTTACACAATAGTGGAAGAGAAATTGAAGTTATACTGACAGAGACTGGAGCTCATTAAGAGCACTGTTACTTTTAATGTGAAAAATACTTCTGCAAAGGTAACTGCTGCACTTATTATACATTTAGAGAACGTACTAGTAATGAATGGACAAAATCATGAAAGAAATCAAGGGGGTAAAAAATGAAGATCTCAATACTTTTGCTTTTTCTGATGACATCGCCATTTGGGGAGAGATGGAAGGTTCAGAGGAGGCTGGATTACTGGAATACAAAATTTAAATAATTAATTCTGACTGTGAGTAATAGCAAGACAGTGGCAATGAACATGAGTTGGACACCTACACCTTGTAAGATCATACTGGAAGGAGAGAAGGCTGAATGTGTGAAAAGTTTCAGTTATCTCAGTAGTGTTATATCAGGTGATGGAAGTGACAAGCTAGAAGTTTTAAACAGAGTAGCAAAAGCATCCAGCTCCTACCACGAAGTACAAAAACTAATCTTAAACAAAGTATCCCCCTTACGAGTTTAACGGACCATGTACAAAATGTATCTCCTGCCAATCATGACATATAGTCTGGACCATGTGACACATCCACAGCAGTAATAGGCAAAATTGTGGTGAAATTTGGTGCCCATGTGACATCATTAACCCATCTTAGAGCTCACATGAACTTCTGAACAGTGCCCTTTTTTTCTTTCTTTTTTTTTCTTTTCCCATCTTGCTATTTGAAGCGCTGCCGAGATTGAGCATGGCATCAGACGGTGCCATGCTTTTGCACTTTTACATCGGAAGGTTGTGGGCATATTTGAGCAAAACTTCAAACTTATGCATCAGGATGGGAGACAGTTATGGGGTTTCGAAAAAGTGGTCATTTAATTTTGTTGCATGGTGTGGCTACTGCTAACCCATCTCAATCAATTTATGAATGAAGGAAAAAAGTGGCATACTGGATCTCTGAGGGCTCAAATTCCTATGCTGTTTATATTGGTTTTTCATTAGGGATACAATCTGGGCATTTTCTATGAAAAATAGCAAAATTGCCACAGTCCTCATTGTTGTTAATTACACTCAGTACCACACAATTGTTACCATACCTTACTGTCCCTATATCTTCAGCACTATCACAGCTTTCTTATAGTCATTCATTACCAAATTCCCTACTATCAAGATCATTATAGTTTTATACCAGCATCATCACAACAACAGTGAGGAACTCACTGTACTTTTTTACATCACTGATATCTTTATCAAAAGGCCTGCTGCTAAATGGTCACATTTATTCTATACAAACACCTCACCACAAATAGAGGCCCACTGCTCAGTTCAGTGCCTTTGACACTGAAATTACGGCTCTGTGGTGTCAAACCACCAATCCATGAGAGAGTTCTAAACAATCATTATAATACATAAATCACTATCTCCTCTTAAATACATGGAGCTTTCTCCCTTCACTCCATCGCCTCTTCCATCTGACTTCCATCTTTACTCCTATCTCATCAATAAAATCATCAAATCTTGCAACAACTTTCCATTCTTTCTCTACTCAGGAATCTCAGATACAACACTGCCTATAGAATCATCATCATCATACATAGTATGATATTAATGAGGAGACCTACAGAATCAGCTGCTGAAGCTGAACCACCCTCAAAAATTTCAGCAGCAATCTGTTGCCTCCCACCCAAGTCTTCAAACCATCTTGATAACCCTGCAACACCAATGGGTAAAAGTGTACATCAGCTATCCACACTTCCATCATGTAACCTTTCCTCCATCTCATAGTATCAAAGAAATATTCTATACATCACAGATAAGAAAATGCCCCTAAAATCACATCACATGTGAATTGGCAGCAGTTGAAACTTGGCTATACAAAATTTGTGCACTGAGCTACCATCATTCCCTTCCAAAAGAAATCTCACCTCTGAGAAAGAATTACTTTTTTCCCATAAACAATAGTCTTACAGCCTAAAACCCTAGCATCAGAAATAAAGTAGTACATCTGAAACCTTGCTCTCAACACTCAAACATTGGGTAGACTTGATCATTTACAAATTCTGAAACATCAGGTTCCATATAAACTAATAACAAAACTCTGTATATCATCCTTCATCCCAATATCAGCTTCACTCCTCTGAACTCCCCCTCCCAAAAACCAAACACTGCTACTCTCATATCTGCGATCAAGGTGGTTAACCTCAGAATCATAACAGATGTGGACTCCAAATTAAACTCCTTTCCACATGCAAAATTTTGTGAATCCCTCTGCATCAAAAATGTCTCTAGCCTCACCTTTCTCAGCCAAGTTGTTATAGCATATCCATTCACAATAGACTACATAATGACAGATGGAGCACTGACCTACTGTCACAATCACAAAGCAGACCCCTAAAAGTCATATACAATCTGCTAAAAGTGCCACCTAATGTACAATGATTATTTACGTCCTGTTGCATGCTATTACTGGTCAAATCTATACTTATAGCCAAGTTCTTCAGTTCCTTAAAATACTTGCCCAAAAATAAATCTAAGACCACCATCACTTGTGGCACTGTATATTCCTTAAAATCTTCTCTCTCACGTGGGCCAGACCTTCTCCCCTCATACTGTTGCCACTGGCATTTATGTGCAAAGCCACTTCCACCTGTAGGTCCAGAAGTGGTTTTAGTATATTGATACCTTAAAAGGTGCCGCAGTCCCCCTCCAAATAAGCAAGCAAAATTAATTTCACAGCTGACATTAATGTTGCACTACATAATCTATGAAATGAAGAGCTTAGTTGTGAGGACAGACTCATCAGGGATGGCTTGCAATGCAGATTTAGAGAATCATTGTAAACAAGGCAAGACAATTGTCAGGTCAACTGGAGTGTCTAGTGGACACTGTGTACTGTCATTCTTCCTGCAGAAGATCTTTATGTGCTTTTTTTTCAGTGCCACATCGGTATGACTTGAGAGAATGGTCGTGTGTAAACAAAGAAATTGGAAGTTCAAATACAGAGATGCAAAATATTTGCAGGCAGTTTGAAAATGTAACATTTGTGAACATAAGCAATTTGGGGAAAAGATTCCACACAACACACAGTTTTCATCTAACCAGACTTTGGAAAAACATTATAGAAACAAAAATTTTAGATGTAGTAATTAAAATCTCAAACATGCAGTGTGATAATATGGGAGTCATACCTCTCACAGACAAGAAGTGTGTGTTAGTGTCAGTGAAGCCAGAACCTCCATTTGAGATTCTATTAACACAACAGCCCAAATGCAAGCAGCTCACAGAGCAGCACAGTAGTTGTGGAAGAACAAACACCAGCGATAAGTGAAATACCAGAAACAGCATCATCAGAAGCAGTAGCAGTGACAGAAGCAGCAGCAGCAACAACAACAACAGCAACAAAACAACAGTAGCAGTAGCAGAACCAACAACAACTGGAGCAGCAGTACAGCACAGCTTAAGGAGGAGCCAAAGGCAAAATACATCTGTGCCACTCAATGAAATTTTTTTATGGTTTCAAGTCAGGAAGAAATAAAAATGTGAAAAATCAGCCTGACAACTCACAGATACCTCACAGTAACATCTTATATCTAATCTCACAAATAAAACAGTAAAATATGAACTTGGTTCTTTTTCATCAAAATGTGCAGTCACTAACTAGTAAAATAAGTGAAATCCAAATCCTATTAGAAAACGAATTAAAAAACTACCTCATTATTGTGTCTCACAGGACACTGGCTTGATGAAGACAAGTTACATATTGTGTCCCTACCTAACTTTGTGTCAGATGGTTATTTCTGTAGAAAAATTCTTAAACACGTTGGCAGCTGTATATTCATTAGAAATAATATAAGCTTTGTAAATATAAAATTTTGTGTTGAAATAACGAAGGAAAAAAATGTAGAACTATCAGGTGTTGAGATAGTGGACTCTAAACTAGCCATTATTTGTTGACAGAGAGCTCTAACCAGTGACATAAATACTTTTACAAAAAGTTTAGAATATTCACTTAACAGGCTAACGCAAAGAAACAGAAGAGTTATTCTATGTGGTGATTTTAATATTGACTTTGCAAAGTACACCAAAGAAAAGAATGAATTACTGAATCTCTTGCAAACATTTAACATAAAATCTACTGTAGAAACAGCAACTCCTATCACAAAGACTTCATCTACCACCACTGATCAGATATTTGTAAATGTACTACAAAATAGAAACACTAAACATGGGCTTTGAGGATCTCACAGCTCAAAAACTCTCACTGAATACAGAAACTGAGCTGCAATTTAAACACTGCCTCACTACCACCAGTAGAAAATACAGTAATGAAAATATTTGACTTTCTACATTACTGGATCAAACAAAACTGGAAAGAGATTTATAAATGCAAACACACAGATGGAAAATACAATAACTTTATCAGTAATTTTTCCTACTATTTTGAATTGTGCTTCCCTCCAACACAGAGGAAAATATACACATGGAAAACAAAAAATAAATGGAACACTTCTGGAATTATGGTACCATCAAACAAAAAAAGACTACTACACAAATTATCCAAACAGCTCATGTCACCTGAATTTGATACTTACTACAAAACCTATAAAAAGATCTTCAAAAATGTTGTCAAACAAGCAAAAATAATGGCAAATGACAGATACATAAAAAAATTCCACCAATCAGATGAAAGCCATATGGAATATTGTAAGGGAGGAAACTACAACAGAACACACAGATTTCCATAATATTAACTGTGTAATGGAGAAGTCAGCTGTGATAAATTTAATTCATATTTTACACAGATAGCTGAACATCTTATAAATAAAAATTTACGGTCCAGATGTGATATAAATAATAAATATATTTTTCTATACCCCACCAAGGAAAAGGAAATACTTGCTATAATCAAAGAACTGAAGCCCAAATTCTCTGTTGGTGCCGACATTATCCCTGACTACATCTTGAAGAAATGTGCTCCCCCCACAGCCAGGCCCCTTGTTGCCATCTGTAACTGTTCTCTATCAGAAGGGGTATTCCCATAAAAATTGAAGAGGCAAAAGTAAAACCTCTGCTCAAGAAAGGGATAAAAACGGAAGTATCAAACTATAGGTCTATTCATTAATTCTGGTTTTTCCAAAATAATTGAAAAACTTTATTATAAAAGGCTAATCAGTTTGATAGAAAAAAATAATTACTTCTCAAACACATAACACGGATTCCAAAAATCTAAATCTACTGAGATTTCTCTTTCTTGCATTCCTAAATGAAGCCTTAAATGCAATAGACAGCAAAGATCATAGATCAACCATATTTCTAGATCTCTCTAAGGTATTCAATGTCACCAGTCACAACATCTTGCTTAAGAAACTTGAATCTGTGGGTATTAGGGGCCCAGCCTATGAAGGTATCAAATCATATATCCAAAATAGAGAGCAAGTAGTTGAACTTGCTATCCAAGAAGGGAACAAGATAAAGACCTACTGCTCAGAAAAGCAGAACACTAAGAACAGTGTACCACATGGCTCCATTCTAGGACCAATTCTGTTTCTACTCTTTGTAAATGACTCGGAACCGACCAATCCATGCCATAATTAGATAAAATCCACAGATGACACATATGTGATAGTAAACGAATTACTGCATGATATTAAAAAGTGTACAGCCCACATTACAAACTACTTTTCTGGAAACAATTTAGTAATAAACACAGAAAAAACAGTTACAGTGCACTTACACACAGCGCTAAATAAATGCCCACTAACAACAGACATAGAGTTGTTTACCAGGACTCTTGAAAATGTAAGCTCCACAAAACTTCTTGGAATATGGATCCAAGAAGATCTAAGATGATCCAACATGCAAAATACATTACCAATAAATTGAATACCATTTGTTACACTATCAAAATTCTTGCTGATTGCACATTGAAAGAGACACTAAAAAATGTATACTTTGCATAGGCAGAACGATTATTGCGATATGGCATAATCTTTTGGGGAAATGCATACACAGAAAGTTTAATATGCAATGTTGTCGTTCACTTAGCCTTGAATAAGGATGTCTGCAAGCAAGCCTAACAACATGCTGACCTCTCCTTGGCTGAAATGTTGCTTGTTGCATAGGTATTTGAAGTAGTACAAGCTGCACAATAAACTTTTCCAGAAGACTTTGACATTTTACAGGAGTCTCAAAGTCATAGTGATACAGTGTGTCAGGTTTCTGTAACAGACTATAAACAACATGTTGGATTCAATGCGGCCAACTGACCTAATTCTGCACAAACCCTCACAAATACTAAGCACTGTTCACATTGATACACTTTGTTTGCAAGTTGCTTGGCCTGTTTTTCCTTGTGTCCCAGATAGGATTGTACACATTATAAGGACAAGTTTTATTAGTGTTTATCTACAGGTCACAGTCCAGAAGTACGCTGTAGCTTATTGAGCACCTCGTAATGGCCCAGCAGATTCAAATTAATAACATTTCAGGCAGGCATGTTGACACTTTACAAAATATTATTACATTCAATGTTTCAAGATATTCCAGTGACTTCTTATTTTTGATAATGGGATATCAGTCTCAGTCATTAATCATTATTGTGGACATATGGTCACAATGAGGTGCCACTTTCAGGTCATGTGCAATTGATGGTTACTTAATATCAGATTTCTCAGATATTGTCATGTTTCATCGTGGTGGATCCATTGGCTGGAAACATTTAGGTCTTGATGCTTATTCAGCCTTTGAATCTTCATACCATTATAAAGTTCCTCCATTGGATTGTCAGTACTCTGTGAAACCATTGATACACTTTGTATACAATTTATGCCACTGTTTCAACCATGCTTGGGGAAGGCTGTTGACTTTCAGGCAAATGTTGTGTTAAGGACAACAACAAGTCCATGATTTTGTGAAGTTTGCCTGGTTTTGATGCCCTTAATGATGAGCTTAAGTTAGAAGTACCATGACCTTATTTAAGAAATTTCACATCTTTCCACTACCATGTCTATATATCTTACAAGTAATAATATTTGTTAGGAAGAGCTTAGAAAATAGCAACAGTCTCAGAAAATAGCAACAATCTTGTATCAACTAACCAGAATAGCCATCTGTATAACACAAAGAGAAAGCAGGATATACATGTTCAACATGTATACACATCAATAAAACAGAATGGACCACTGCAAACAGGAAACAGATTGTACAAACAGCTACCAAATAACATTAAGACAAAAGGCACTTCAAAATTTAAAACTGCTGTCCATAAATATTTATTACAAGAGTGCTGTTATATGAGGGTAATCCCAAAAGTAAGATCTCATATTTTTTTTATAAGAACATAGACCTGTTTAGTTTTCCAATGTTTTACATCAGTTTACATCTTGAACATTTAGCTATTTTTCTACATAATCACCATTTCTGTTGATGCATTCTTGTTGACACTGTGGCAGTTTTTGTATGCCCATGTCATACCAGCTTGCTGCCAGCTATTCTTGCACCTCTTTTAACCTAGGGAACAGGTGATAGTCACTGGTTTCCAAGTCAGGACACATGGCCACTTCCTCTGGGCACTCTGGCCAGACTCCTGGTCAGAAGGCCACTGGTAGCGATTGTGTGTATGTGATGTGTGCTTGCCTATATGAGCGTGTGAGCACTTCTCTTTACTGAAGAAGGCTTTGGACAAGAGCTAATATGTAACATTCTGTTCATTGTACCTGTCTACAACTCAAAATGTCATGTTTATGGTGAGCAGCAAACTGCCCTTTTCTAATATTGTTGATATTTCAGCTACCATGTACTCATTACTAAACATTTGAGAGAGTAGTTTGCATTTCGCAGCCTAGCATAATCTAAGGCCAACATGGCAATCACCATCTTGGAGCCAAGAGGAAATCCCAATATCTCAAGAACCTAGCATTTTGTAATTTTGTCTTGTTTAAATGATACCACTGCATCAGATACATGAAAATAAAGTATTGTAATACCCACTAATAGCTACCATCTACTATTATATCATGAAATTTTAGTGTTCTAATTTCACAATCAGTGTCTGAAACACAAACAGTGCAACTGTGAGCAAGAATGTTGTTGAAATAATAACCATGTTCATCAAATTACAAAGAATACTACAGTCAAAGGTATAAACAGAAAATTAGAAGAGCCTATTTTCCAGGTTGGCAAGCAATGGAACTTCATGTATGTCATATACTACACAAAATAATCAATGGAAAATAAGAGTGTTGAAATCATGGTGAAAGACTGACAGATTTCCACCCAGCCACAACAGTTTTCAGTGACAAACACTGTATGCACCAAATCAGAAAACTGATAAATTAATATGACATCTGGAGTACAACCACGTTCAATACATAATTTCAAAGAGTGGATCTTATAAAATATTATAAAATAGTAAACAATTTGTTATTTTCATTGAAAATCTGAGTCCACATCCCTTTAAGGTAACGAAAATTAGTAGATTGAAAACACATAATACTCAGCTCCAAAACAACAGAAGATGGACACAGATTATAATGCCAAATAATAACTGAAAAACTATCAAATTCCATGGCAGATTTACGAAAATGGAGATTGAAATTTTATGGGCTTATCCACAGACTTCAAAAAACAAGCATCATTCACAAAACCGCAACATCGATATCTCAACTCAAAACCATACCATGCATCCAGCAGGTCAAAAAGTATTTAGAAAAGGCTCATGTAAGTTCATCAGACATTTTCAACAGAAACATATACAGACAAAAAGTAACAAATGAGAAGTACTGCCAGAGAGGGAAGTTGCCTTCAGACCAGGAACACAGTGGACTGAAGAATGAAAAAGAACCCATGGAGAAAAAAATGTGAGCTGCTTGGAAATTATAAAGACTAAAAAAATAATAGTTCTGTGTGAATAGAATAGAATAGAATATTTTTTTAGAATAGAATAGAATATTTTTTTAGCCTTTCAGTATTTTTCTTACAATTGGCTTCGTCAAAGTTCACAGAGGGTTTTAGTTTCAGTAAGACATTCAAATAGTTACAGAAAGGGGAGAAAAGGAACTAAAGACTTTTTCTGAAACACAAGCAGTGCAACTGTGAGCAAAAATGTTGTTGAAATAATAAACATGTTCACCAAATTACAAAGAATACTACAGTCAAAGATATAAACAGAAAATAGCTTCCTGTCACAACTAACAAAAGAAATAGAATGACACCAGGGCGAAACACCATCCATATAAAAACAAAAATATTAATTTCTGTATACTCAAGTAAAAAGGTGAGTTACTTCTTGTTGAACTGTGTAGAGGTTTGTTCTTCTTTAGAGAATTAAAATTACTGAGAACCAATGTACAAAGTATTCTGAGGGTGCAGTGAGATTCAAGTAAATAATTGTGTACATAAAGCCAAAGAAGTATAAACATGTCTGAAGAAAAGAGTGGGGATAATGATTAAATGAAGTGGGGAAGTAGTGGAAGAGAAGTGTAGTTCTAAAACACTCTTCAGTTGAGTCAGAAAATAGGATATAGGATAGAAATAGAGCACACAATAAAAATTACCAATCAGCTATTAACATGCATGAACAGCCACTAGAAGACTGTGGCCAGCAGCTCCAGCAATCTGTGAATTTAGAGTCTCAACCCCCCTCCTGTTCCACAACACTAGTACCTTTAAACAGTGTAGATAGGCATTTTATAATTAAATTTGAAATTTCATTACATTGTTTACTTCTCTTTCTGTCATTCCCTCTTTTTTGGATCAATTTCTTTCTTAAAAGACTTATTTTTCTCATTCACTGTTTGTGACTGTCTCACTTTTTCTTACCCTTATATCTACTGTGGACTAAATTGGATCTGTCTTTTTGCTTGCCTGGGAGAAAAATGTGCAGTGATTTTACTGTCAAGCTCATAAAATACCTTAAGTAGATGAGGCTCTCTATTTTAAATTAATTCTTCAGCTAATGGGATAGGAGTGGTACAGTATATGAGTAGGGTTCAACATCTCTCTCTGTCCCCTCTCTTCAACCCTCACTGCTGCCTTTTTATGCCTCAGTTTTTTCTGTACCACTCCTCTTTTCCCATAATGCCATCATTCTTCTCCCTACAACCAGTTTCAGGCTACAGTAGTTTCTCTGTGGCACAGGAAGGAAATGTGTATTATATTTTTGAGTTACCTCCTTCTGTTGATGATGTCCCAAAATTGAAATGTATGAATTTTTACATATATCTAGATAGCTCTTAAAAGTTTGGCATTATGGTGACTAACATTCTGCCTTTTTTATGCTTGTTCATTTTTCATCTCGAATTTGCCATTTGTTGATGTGGCCACTGGCTGAGTTTTAACATAACTAGATTATTATTATTTTGAGCTGTCTGGTACACTCTGTGTTACCTATTTTAAAGTAATCAATAAACTTATCCATACAGATACCTCTCACTGGTGAAGAATTATGTATGAATTGAAAACCACCAGATATGGGAGATAGTTTCCACAACATGTAAAATTTTTTGTAACAAATTTATCATGTTGCACTGATCATATATTTATTTGAGGATGGAATTGTACATTGTACAATAGCATAAGAAATCATTCAGTGTGGTATCCTGGACACTAAAAAATTAAGTTGCATCTAAGTATCTAGATGTGCCTTTTCATTTGGTCATAGAACTTACCCTTGCTTAACATCCCTTATTGCCTCTTCTGCAGTATCATAGTTATTTGCTTCCATAGTACGATACATGTTTGACAGTTCAACTTGCCTTCTGAAGTACATATCTACAGCTGACCCCTTTACAGTTGCACATGTTAAGTTCTCCATAGTATTCCTTAACTGTAGAATTTAAGTAAAGTTAACAATAGGTACTCAGATTGAAAATTAATAGTGCATAGAGAATTGAATTATACAAAAAGAATATTCTCTCTGATTCCACAAAACATGTGTTTAATATGCTATGAATGAAACTTTATTATGGAGCACAAAAGTGAATTTTTTAATTGTTGCAGTAGTCCCTTCTACAAATATAGCGTTTCTGTCTTTGAAAGACATGCCTTTTAGTAAATGGAGGGTTTCATCTCAAAAGAAAAACACACATTTGTTTAAACACTATTACCTGCTACATTAATTTTTTCTTTATAAATTGTGAGAAATTACTCTACAAAAGTAAAAATAATAAATGAAGCTGGATAGATACAATCAATATGTATATTCATCAAGAAATATAGAAATACATGCCAATAATCAATTAAAAAAAACTATTAATAGAAGCTTAAATGAGGTTCATGTGCAAAAATAATTGTGTCAGTTTGAAAGTAAAGAGGCAAAATTGTCCTTTTTAATCAAATGTTAATTACTTTACTGTGATGTCATTTAAAATAATTAATATTTTTTTTGAAAATACACATTATAAGGATGGATGAATAATGTTTTACACTTGCATTTTTAATGCATGATCTAACCTGCTATCCACAAAGAAATAATCTGTTTTATGTTACTCTATAGTTTCTACAGAATATTTTAGTATAAGTCTATCAAGAATCATAATTTACAAAAATTGAGTTATCAAATAAATCTTATTCTGAAATGTGGTTATATAAGTTTTTATGATCATTAAAATCTATTGGGACCGATGACCTTTGTAGTCTGGTCCCTTCAACCCCCACAAACCAACCAAAATCTATTCCTATTACCACCCTGGGTTATTAAATTTGCTTTTCATCCTTTTGTTAAAGGAATTTTGGAAGGTACATTCCATGAAAGAGTCACATAATCATACAAAGCTGGTGTACACTGTTATGTAAATACATACCACTAATATCACAAGAGACACGTTTTTGGTAAGTATTCTATTAATAAATCAGCGAACAACAATGAAAGTTGTTGAGAAAATCTAAATTTGCAGTGAACAGTCAGTCCAGAAAATTTTGTAATTATCAAATTTAAACCACTAAGAAGCAGAATTAAACACTCTGATTTGATAAAGTAAAGAAAGGGAGGGCAATAATGAGAATTGTGCCCTTGAGAGCAGCTGCTATTGCTAAATGAACTACTTTTAGTGGGGTAGTGTCTGTAATCTAAGTTGGCGCTACCTACTAGTGGCATAAATAACCTGAGTTATCTGCAAACAAAATTTTTGATACCTCAGGAGTCAGGATTCAGAAAAAAATACTAAAACCCTCTCCTGTATTTATGGATAGAGAGACAAAACACAGTTCTGAACGCTTTTCTCCATGAAGGAACTCAGTTGCCCTCTCATCCAATTTAAACATGAATGAGAATTAGGTGAGTGAGTTCCTTTATGATGAAAAAGAGTCCAAAACTATATTTGGTCTCTCTGTCCATAAATAAAGGAGAGGTGGAGCTATGGCAGTTGTTGATAGTTCAGTAATGAGGTGTATTTAAAGAAGAAATTACGTGGTTGTGAAGAGAAAATTTCAGTGCTGTGTTTACCATATGAGCATATTGTTTGATCAAAGGATTACAGATTTAGTAAATATATAGATGGAACTGAAGGTTCATGTAAAGTGAAGAGACCATTCAAACAATGCCATAAATACAACAGTGTTGAATGAAGCTAATACTGTAGTGCAATTGAGTTCCTTTTACAGAGCATCTGTTATCAGACATAATGGGCAGGTTTTCAGAAATAGTTTTTTTTTAAATTTGACAGTAACTTGTATTTATTACTGTGGCACTTTTGTATTGACACTGAAAGGATATGATGAGAGTCACTAATTTGAAAATAAAGGAACTTTCCCATGAGTTCATAAACTTCAGATCAGAGCTAGATACGAGGTGCTCTATTTTTTATGAGTAGTGTTGTTTTTGTCCTTAGGAGAAAAGAACAGCACTAATAGGTTTTTGGAAAATAGATCATATTCGTAAATTGTGAAACTGAAGCAATGAGTCACAGTTATTTGCCTCTGTATTTTTTCTAAGTATTTGTTGAAAGTCAATAATGATCCTGCTGTTTATGATCTTGATCTAATGACAGTGTTCATGTTTCAGAAGAAACTCTTCAGTTATTAATGACTGTGAGCAAATATGATTTCTTGTTAAAATTAAACTTCAAGCTTTTATATTTTTAATCATTCTTTAGTGATCCTATAGGACTTGCAAATGGAAGATTTGGATGTACTGATATGTATAACATTGTCCACAGCTGACGAGGGCACCTCTAATGGGGAAGCCACCAATGTTGCAGACTGATCCTGTGAAATACAGTGGTTGGCCAATATAAAGTCACATGGTAGATGACTCACTGTCAGTTTTCCTCTGTTAGCTGCTGTTATCTGTCTCTTTCTCTATGAAGTAAATTACAACTGCTAATGTTGTTTACCTGGACTTATGTTTGAATAGTGACTGTCATGCTTTCCAATTACTGCAAGACTAGAATGATGGGCCTGTTATCTGCACTCCAAGAACTGATATGACAATTCTGTATAGTGTTTCAATTTGTTGAAAGTGTGGTTTCCACCATCATAAGAGTTCTGTCAAACCGTGCAATAAGCATGCACAACAAAGTAGTCATGCTTGTGCTTATATTAATTTGCCAGGAACTACTATTGTTTGGTTTTGTGAACTAATGAGTAATGTGGTCTATTGTTACAGAACATTAATTTTGTATTCAATTAATGTTTGTTGGTCCTAAAGTGAAGGTTACAAATTTGGTGAAAAGGAGGTCCCAGGTTTGGCTCACCAAGCGCTACTATGGATTTGAAATTTTTTGGACATTCGCATCTACAGCTAACCAGCATCAGGAACTGGTCAAGTTCTTAAATAGCTCTATGCTACAGCAGTCACATTTGTCGCATCATCTCAGCATTTAAGTCACTTAATGAGGCTTGAGAAGACTAAAGTATGTCAAAAATGCATCATGCAGCACTTTCAGGTAAGTGATGTCAAATGTCAGGATTGGCTATACGTCTTTTTGTTTTCTACAAACCCCAATTATATTATATACACTCCTGGAAATTGAAATAAGAACACCGTGAATTCATTGTCCCAGGAAGGGGAAACTTTATTGACACATTCCTGGGGTCAGATACATCACATGATCACACTGACAGAACCACAGGCACATAGACACAGGCAACAGAGCATGCACAATGTCGGCACTAGTATAGTGTATATCCACCTTTCGCAGCAATGCAGGCTACTATTCTCCCATGGAGACGATCGTAGAGATGCTGGATGTAGTCCTGTGGAACGGCTTGCGATGCCATTTCCACCTGGCGCCTCAGTTGGACCAGCGTTCGTGCTGGACGTGCATACCGCGTGAGACAACGCTTCATCCAGTCCCAACCATGCTCAATGGGGGACAGATCCGGAGATCTTGCTGGCCAGGGTAGTTGACTTACACCTTCTAGAGCACGTTGGGTGGCACGGGATACATCCGGACGTGCATTGTCCTGTTGCAACAGCAAGTTCCCTTGCCGGTCTAGGAATGGTAGAACGATGGGTTCGATGACGGTTTGGATGTACCGTGCACTATTCAGTGTCCCCTCGACGATCACCAGAGGTGTACGGCCAGTGTAAGAGATCGCTCCCCACACCATGATGCCGGGTGTTGGCCCTGTGTGCCTCGGTCGTATGCAGTCCTGATTGTGGCACTCACCTGTACGCCGCCAAACACGCATACGACCATCATTGGCACCAAGGCAGAAGCGACTCTCATCGCTGAAGACGACACGTCTCCATTCGTCCCTCCATTCACGCCTGTCGCGACACCACTGGAGGCGGGCTGCACGATGTTGGGGCGTGAGCGGAAGACGGCGGGACTGTAGCCCAGCTTCATGGAGACGGTTGCGAATGGTCCTCGCCGATACCCCAGGAGCAACAGTGTCCCTAATTTGCTGGGAAGCGGCGGTGAGGTCCCATACGGCACTGCGTAGGATCCTACGGTCTTGGCTTGCATCCGTGCATCGCTGCGGTCCGGTCCCAGGTCGACGGGCACGAGCACCTTCCGCCGACCACTGGCGACAACATCGATGTACTGTGGAGACCTCACGCCCCACGTGTTGAGCAATTCCGCGGTACGTTCACCCGGCCTCCCGCATGCCCACTATACGCCCTCGCTCAAAGTACGTCAACTGCACATACGGTTCACGTTCACGCTGTCGCGGCATGCTACCAGTGTTAAAGACTGTGATGCAGCTCCGTATGCCACGGCAAACTGACTGACACTGACGTCGGCGGTGCACAAATGCTGCGCAGCTAGCGCCATTCGACGGCCAACACCGCGGTTCCTGGTGTGTGCATTGTGCCGTGCGTCTGATCATTGCTTGTACAGCCCTCTCGCAGTGTCTGGAGCAAGTATGGTGGGTCTGACACACCGGTGTGAATGTGTTCTTTTTTCCATTTCCAGGAGTGTAGTTGCAAATTGCTTGATACATCTCTGTTACCGTTGTCTGTCATATTCTCCTAATTTTCCAACCAAATGCGTATAGTAGTGGCAAGGCCAGAATTATTACACCAAAAGTCAAGTGTTGAAAGCTATGCATCCTGGACTGCAGATTTGTGTGTGTGTGTGTGTGTGTGTGTGTGTGTGTGTGTGTGTGTGTGTGTGTGTGTGTGGTCAGTCATACACAGAAAGTTTAATATGTAATGTTGTCGTTCACTTAGCCTTGAATAAGGATGTCTGCAAGCAAGCCTAACAACATGCTGACCTCTCCTTGGCTGAAATGTTGCTTGTTGCATAGGTATTTGAAGTAGTACAAGCTGCACAATAAACTTTTCCAGAAGACTTTGACATTTTACAGGAGTCTCAAAGTCATAGTGATACAGTGTGTCAGGTTTCTGTAACAGACTATAAACAACATGTTGGATTCAATGCGGCCAACTGACCTAATTCTCCACAAACCCTCACAAATACTAAGCACTGTTCACATTGATACACTTTGTTTGCAAGTTGCCTGGCCTGTTTTTCCTTGTGTCCCAGATAGGATTGTACACATTATAAGGACAAGTTTTATTAGTGTTTATCTACAGGTCACAGTCCAGAAGTACGCTGTAGCTTATTGAGCACCTCGTAATGGCCCAGCAGATTCAAATTAATAGCATTTCAGGCAGGCATGTTGACACTTTACAAAATTTTATTACATTCAATGTTTCAAGATATTCCAGTGACTTCTTATTTTTGATAATGGTATATCAGTCTCAGTCATTAATCATTATTGTGGACATATGGTCACAATGAGGTGCCACTTTCAGGTCATATGCAATTGATGGTTACTTAATATCAGATTTCTCAGATATTGTCATGTTTCATCGTGGTGGATCCATTGGCTGGAAACATTTAGGTCTTGATGCTTATTCAGCCTTTGAATCTTCATAACATTATAAAGTTCCCTCCATTGGATTGTCAGTACTCTGTGAAACCATTGATACACTTTGTATGCAATTTATGATACTGTTTCAACCATGCTTGGGGAAGGCTGTTGACTTTCAGGCAAATGTTGTGTTAAGGACAACAACAAGTCCATGATTTTGTGAAGTTTGCCTGGTTTTGTTGCCCATTAATGATGAGCTTCAGTTAGAAGTACCAGTTTTGTTCCCCAATTCCTGCAGTCAGTAGGCTTCTTCTTTAGTTGTCGTTAGGAAGTCTGGGGTCTCTCTTTGGCTGTGTGGAGACTTTGAGCAAATCATTAATGCACAAGCTGACACTGATACTTCTTACTCATCTAGTCCAAATGAACTTTTTTCTATACTTTCAGGAGGAAAACTATTTTGTAAAATTGATCTATAAGAGGTGCATTTTTAGTTGCTTCTTGATGAAGACTTAAGGAAGATTTTAATGTTCAACACATCATTTAGACTGTGTTAATAAAATAGGTTGCTTTTTGTAGTGACCAGCACCTCCACCATATTGCAGAGGTTTCTTGAGCAGGCTGTTGCAGGAACTATCTCCATGATATTTTGGTCACTGGGCACATGACACAAGAGAATTGCACAATCTATGTCTGGTTTTTGCAGCCCTGGAACAGAAAGGTAGTAAGTGCTATTTTTTAAAATATGGCTTCTTTCAACTAGTGGCCCCTTATTTAGGCAATATATTCAATTAATAGGACCTTTGGTTCACCAAAGGATATGCAGTGGCTATTCAGAACATGACTGTGCCTAAATAAGCATTCACAGTAAAAGTGAATTACTTTCCTCAGTTTATTCCATAGGTACTCTCCATATATCACCCTCTAAACTCCATAAAAGGAGTTTCCCCTTTCAGAAAAATGCCCTCTTACTTTTCAGAAACTGAAATTGGCACTCTAGTCACCACCTTCTTTTATGACTTATTGCCTCACTTGCCACTAGTGTTGGCAAGAGATGTGTACAAAAACAGTATCAGGGTTGTTCTTAAGTTAAAGGATGGTTTGGTGAGGCCAATACCATTTATGTCAAAGATGCTTACTCCAACACAAGTACATTATTCACAGATTGAAAAGGACGTGTTGGCCTTAATATTTACAGTTCATAAGTTTCAAATTTTTTTTCCAGGGTCAAAGATTTCATCTTATTATTGATCACAGACTGTTCTTGTCGTTAGTTGGACCTAAGGCAACATTTCCACTGTGTATAGCACATCACCTTCATGGATGGGCTCTGAATTTCACAGATTTCCAATATTCTGACCACTTTCACACTTGCACTCAACATCCTAGTGCAGATGCATTCTGTTGCGTTGGGATCCTGAATTTGGTCACCAGGAGACAGTTTGCTTTCAGTTAGACAATCAACTGGAGCAATCACTTGATGTTCTGCATTATGGACCTATTTGCACCAACTGGGCCCAACTGACTGTTGTGTCATCCTCTGACAGTGGCATCATTGGATGTGGTATGGAGGGTCATGAAGTCATCATGCTGCTCTCCCTGTCATTGTTGAGCTTCTTCGTCTTGGAACTGCTACTAAATGGTCAAGTATCTCCTCAGTTGGCCCTATGTGGCAGAGTGTACCCTGTACCAGTTATCCTACCAAGGAAAAATCCCTAGCAGGACCAGAAATCGAACCTAGATCCTCTGTATGGCAGTCAGCTGTGTTGCCCATTCAGCTATGGAGGTAGAGCAACTACTTGATGAGTTCCCTATAAATTCCCAGGACATTGGTACAGTGATTAGGCACAACCAGCTTCTTCAGTGGGTGTGCAGTATTTCGAGTTGTGTTGTCCTACCAAGCTCTCTGGTGCAGAACTGCCTGGCTTTTGCTGTTTTTTTCCCCTCTGTGGCACAAACTTCTGGTCTGTCAAGGTGTGGTGTTCATTACAGAAGATGATAAATGCTTCCAACTGGTGGTACCATCCTGTCTGCAATGCTGGGTGCTCCAACTCCTGGATTCATTCTAGTGGGGGATTTCCAGGATGAAATAGCTAGCATGTCACAACATCTACTGGTCTTGTCTTGATGATAATGTTGCATGGGTGGATCAACAGTGTGTCAGTTGCCAGGCACACCAGATGGCCCCACCCCTGACATTCTCTTCATGGCCAGCACTGATGCAGTCTCAAGTCTGAATTCACACTGAATTTGGAGGTGCTGTCTTGGTTTCCATGTGGTTAATCATTGTGGAGCCCTTGCCGCACTTCTCCTATGTTATCTGCCTCCAGCAGACTTTGTTAGTGTCCATGATGTTAACATTGGGATGCATTTTTATAATAGAAGGTGCACCCCACATGCTGATGGCTGAGAATGGTCCCCAGTTCACAACTAACAATTTCAAAATGTTTTAAACATCTTACCATGCCATGCCACTTTTCAGGCTTGCATGGGCTGGCAGAACAGTTTCTTCATACAATAAGAAATTGGTTTCTGTGCTCAATGGCTTCTGTGTTCAGTGTATTCCTGCCTTCTTACAGATGGACACCCATCAGTTGTTGAGGTTTGGTGGCCCTCCTACATGGGCACCCTCACAGGACGCTTTTGGATCTCCCATTTCACCTCTGGAACATGATGCTGATGTAGCCATAGTTCTGTTTGGGTGTAGTTGTATGTATTTGAACAGAATTCAGGGTGGATCCAGGGGTCCCTGATGGAAGTGCAGGGGTGCCAGGTTGTCTTGATGGCTATGATAGCTCAGCTCCTGGCCACTTCTGCGACATGATCCTCCCCTACCTCCCAGCCATGTAGGTTCCAGTCCTACACACTTGCTCATGGGGGGGGGGGGGGGGGGGGGAGTGATTTAGTAGCTCTGCAGGACATGCAAATGGAAGATATGGACTACTGATATGCACAACATCATCTGCGACTGCGACCAGTGAAGAAAGTCCTAGTGGAGAACCTTCCAATATTGAAGGCTGGTCATGTGAAATATGGGGCAATATAAGGCTGTGTGGAAGATGGTTCACTTTCAGTTTTCCTTTGCTAGCTGCTATTATCTGACCACCTCTATGAAGTGAACTACAACTACTGCTGCTGCTTACCTTGACTGGATTGGATTATTGTGTGGATAGTGACTTCTGCGCTTTGCATTTGTCTCATGACAAGAGTGATGGACCTGTTACCTGCACTCAGTGAACTGGTATAAAATTTTTGTATAGTGTTTCTATATGATCCACTCACATTAATGTGACCACTCATCAGAAGCCTGAATAACCACATTTTGCATCATGGATATGCAGGAAGAGAGTCAATGGGTTTGTGGAAGGTGCCAAAAGGGATATGGAGCCATGAAAACTCAGGTGCTGTGGTCATCTATGTTTCTTGGTTGAGAATCAGTGGAATGAACAGCCCAATTGAGGTTATCACACAGATTCTTGACTGGGTTTAAATCCAGATGATTTGGTGGCCAGTGAACTACAGTAAACTCATCCTGGTGCTCTTTGAACCACACGTGTATACTGAGAGTTGTATGACACTTTGAATTGACCTGCTGGTGGATGCCATAGTGCTAAGGAAGAAACAAACTGTATAAAGGGGGGACATGGGCTCCAAGAATAAATGCATACTTGTGTTGATCCTTTGTGCCTTCAAGTGTCATGAGATCACCCAGATAATGCCATGAAAACATTCCTCAGGTCACAATGCTTCCTCCTTCAGCCTGGACCCCTCCAACTGTTGTTGGAGGCCCATACATGCCAATGGCCATCTGTCTGATGAAGCATAAAACATGATTAATCTGAAAAGTCCACCTGTTACCATTCAGTGAACATCCAGTTACAGCATTGGCATGCAAATTCCAGCCTTTGTAATCAAGGAATGGTAGTCAGCATGGATACATGAACCAGGTTCCTACTAAGGAGGCCCATACACAACAACTGTTGCTGATCAGATGTTGAGCAGACACTGTTAGTAGTCTCTCGGTTCACCTGGGTGGTCAGTTACTCTACAGTTGCATGTCTTTTTGCCCATACACGTTCCACAGATGTTCTATAGCCCATGGTGTACCACAGTTTCATTGGCACTGGTTTTGGATAGTGCCATTTTGCCAGGCACGGTATACTTCAACCATGATAACATGCGAACAGTTTACAAACTTAACCGTTTTGGAAATATTTCCAATCTTGTCCCAAAAGTCAATAATAATACTGTTTTGTGCATCAGATAAATCACTCAATTTCTGTATCATGACAATGACTGCATTGTTTCTGCTTCCTCCCAACATGTTTAATATACTCTCCACTGCTAGTGCTGCCACCTGCTGTTTGTAACTGATTATTGCATGTTGGTGTAAGACATTAGCAGTGGTCACATTAATGTGACTGCACCATGTACTTAATATGTCTGTGAGTTTCCATTTCTTTGGAACTGTGCTTAATGTTATAACTGTAATAACAATGCACAGTGAAGTAGCCATGCTTCGACTTAAATTAATTTTGATGTGGAACTAAACATGGTTTTCAGACATTCTTTCACCAAAGAAGATGCAGTAAATATTGTATAATTTGAATCAAGAACAGCTGCTACTATGAGTAATTTAGATGTAGGTTCCCTTTGTGTAGCAAACCAACTCAAGCCACTTAATAAAGGCAAGTCTTCTGAACCAGATTGCACACCAGTTAGGTTCCTTTCTGTGTATGTTGATGAAATAGCTCCATTTTTTAATCCAATGACTTGCTCAATTAAAGATCCATACCTAAGACTAGAAAGTTACACAGGTTACACCAATACACAAAAAAAGGAAGTATAAGAAATCCACTGATTTATAGACCCATGTCACTGAAATAATTTTTGCAGTAGTATTTTGGAATATATGATTAGATTAGATTAGATTAGATAAATACTTGTTCCATAGACCATGAATACGACACTTCGTAATGATGTGGAATGTGTCAGGTTAATAAAAGGCGTCTATACAAGATATTATATTACACAAAATATTTCATGACACTTAATATTTTTTTGGTGGGGTTTGGGGAAATTACCCACTTACTATATCCAAAAATTCATCTAATGAGTAGAAGGAGTGATATGTTCAAACATTATCAAACACTTGAAAGCGAATAATCTACTGACACATAAGCAACATAGATTCATAAAATATCATTCTTGTGAAACACAACTAGCTCTTTATTAACACAAAGTAATTCAATGCTGCCACAGGGGACCTCAAATTTATTCCATATTTCTAGATTTCAAGAAGGTTTTTTGACACCATTCCTCAAAAACAACTTCCAACCAAATTGTGTGCCTATGGAAGTATTGTCTCAATTGTGTGACTGGGTATGTGATTTCCTGTCAGAAAGGCCACAGTTCATAGGGTAATTGGTAGAAAGCCATGAAATGAAACAGAAGTGATATTTGAGGTTGTCCAAAGAAGTGTTATAGGTCTTCTGCTCTTCCTGATCTTTAACTATGATTTAGAAGACAGTATGAGCAGCTCTCTTATTCTGTTTGCAGATGATGCTATCATTTACCATCTATTTAAGTCATCAGAAGGTCAAAACCGATTGCTAAATTATTTAGACGCGATATCTGTATGCTGTGAAAAGTGGAAATTAACCCTAAACAAGAAAAGCATGAGGTCCTCCAGATGATTGCTAAAAAAATTACCATTAACTTTCGCTTACGCAATAAATCACACAAATTTAAAGGGTGACAATACAACTAAATGCATAGGGATTACAATTGTTAGTAACTTAAATTGAAACCATCAGGTACAAAATGTTGTGAGGAAGCAAACAAAAGATTTCATTTTATTGGCAAAATACTTCGAATGTGCAACATTTCTGCTAAAGAGTCTGACTACATTACACTTTTTGGTCCTCTTCTTGAGTATTGCTGGGTGGTATGGGCTCTTTACCATACAGAATTGATGGAAAACATCAAAAAATTTAAAAAAGGGCAGTTTGTTTTGTATTATTATGGAATATGGGAGAGAATGTTGTAAATATGATATGCAAGTTGGTTTGTAATCATTAAAACAGAGATGTTTTTTGTCATGGGAAAATCATTTCACAAAATTTCAATCAGAAACCTGCTTTTCTGAATGCCAAAATGCACACACCAAAGAAAGTTTTGCATCACCTTGTTTCCAAGAGTTCCGGAACCTGTATAGAAAATTGGAACAGAGATCAACATAAACATCATTTCCACCCTCTGTATTGATAATGAAAACCACACATTGCATGTTGTACCACCATACAGCAAGACCTTCAGAGGTTGTGTTCCAGATTGCTATACACACTGGTACCTCTAATACCCAGTAGCACACTCTAATACCCAGTAGCACACTTTCTCCTTCACAGTTTCTTTCTTTCTGTAGCGTGTCACTTATCTCCTCCTAACCGACTCTTCCATATCACTGTAAACCACATGAAAGTCCCCCTGTCTGTGCCAGGGTAAAGTCACCAGTGTCACATTCCTATCCTGTTCCATTGGTGTCTCTTCCTCCCAATAAACAGCCATCCTTTCCTACACCCCTATCATCCTTTCCCTGCCACCTTTCTCCTCTTGCCCATGCTGAATAACTGCTGTGTGGAGCTGCTTTGTGGAGACATGTAGTTAAATACACCAATATGACTGGGAATGTGTAGGTGTGTTTTGTATTAATTAGCTTGGGAAAGCTTGTCTTAAAGCTCAGCAACATATTCTGTTTTGTTTATGGATCTGTCAAATGCTCAATGTCTCGACCATACAGTGGATCGTTACCACTAATCCTTCATTATTTATACAGGGTGTCACAAAAAGGTATGATCAAACTTTCAGGAAACATTCCTCACACACAAAGAAAGAAAATATGTTATGTGGACATGTGTCCGGAAATGCTTACTTTCCATGTTAGAGCTCATTTTATTACTCCTCTTCAAATCGCATTAATCATGGAATGGAAACACACAGCAACAGAACATACCAGCATGACTTCAAACACTTTGTTACAGGAAATGTTCAAAATGGCCTCTGTCGGCGAGGATACATGCATCCACCCTCTGTGGCATGGAATCCCTGATGTGCTGATGTAGCCCTGGAGAATGGTGTATTGTATCATAGCCGTCCACAATACGAGCACAAAGAGTCTCTACATTTGGTACCAGGGTTGTGTAGACAAGAGCTTTCAAATGCCCCCATAAATGAAAGTCAAGAGGGTTGAGGTCATGAAAGCGTGGAGGGCATGGAATTGGTCTGCCTCTACCAATTCATCAGTCACCGAATCTGTTATTGAGAAGCCTACAAACACTTCGACTGAAATGTGCAGGAGCTCCGTCGTGCATGAACCACATGTTGTGTCGTACTTGTAAAGGCACATGTTCTAGCAGCACAGGTAGAGTATAGCGTATGAAATCATGCTAATGTGCTCCATTGAGCGTAGGTGGAAGAACATGAAACTAAAAGCAGCTCTAACATGGAAATTAAGCGTTTCTGGACACATGTCCACATAACATCTTTTCTTTATTTGTGTGTGAGAAATGTTTCCTGAAAGTTTGGCCATACCTTTTTGTAACACCCTGTATATTAGCCAGTACATTCCAGTATCATATTATTACTCATATGTTCTTCCTTATCTTACCAACAACTCTTATTCTGTATCCTTCTCTTTCCCCCTATACTGCCTTCTCACCAGTTCTAATAGCAGGTCCTTACCTTGATCCCTGTGTAGGTGCAAGCCAGCTACCCCATATTAACCTACATGTTTCACACACCTCTTCCATGTTCCCACCGTTCTTCCCAGACAAAACTACTATTTGTTCCTGTTCTGATGTACATAATTATATCCCTTAAGGGATCATGTTTTAAACATATAAGTATTATCTACCAAATTCACTTAATTGGCTTCTCCTAAGATGTAACATTTGCAAGTGCAAATATCATTGTCATACTTAGTGAAGACTTTAGCTGAAGCAGTTTATAACTGGTTTCTAACAAACAGTTTAACTCTTTATCTAACAAAAACCAAATTGGTCAAGAAATAAACATTAATCTTCACAATTAAAATGAATCTTCATCAGTAAAATTCCTTGCAGTCACACACCTCACTGCATTTGTGAATGGGATAGGGAAGGAAATGCTTATCAATGTTACAAAGTACCCTCTGCTATACACTGCACAGTGAATGTATGTAGATGCAGAAGTGAAATCAACATGTTGGTAAGATAATCAAAAAACCTGTCTTGGCTGGATTTGCATCAGAATCTATAAAAATTTTATGTACTTTTACTCCCTGTTGTCACACAGTGTAGTTTTCTGAGGAAACAAAGAAATAAATAATTATTTATTATCTGAAAGGAAACAATAAGAATGCTGTTGATAGCTTGTAACTTAATATTTTTCTGTAGCTTCTACAAGGAACTTAAAGAGTCCTTGCACCCCCAAGACCAGTACATCCAAGTATGTTTGAGTTGTATGCCCAATAATATTGTGGGCTAATAATCAGAGTGTCATGTGAAGTGTGGTATAGGCAACCTACAAAACTAATAATTGTCTGATGTTCTGGGCAGTATTGTGTGTTCTGGTACAAAAATCAATACAAATTATCCATATGCAAAAGACGTTAATTCAGAATTTGCAAAAATTAAAAATTAAACTTCATATTTACCTCGTTAGTGTCCTATAAACTTCATGAATATGAAGATACTTGTCTACAGATGGCAGCTAATGCAGTAATAGCTCATCAAGCCTCCACGCTTACAGTACATAGAGCAGTAAGAGAAGAAGGGAGATCTGACTTTAATGTGCCATCAGTGATGTTGTCATTAGAGACAGCACAAGCTTGAGTTAGAGAGGGATAGGAAAGAAATCAGCTATGCCCTCTTTAAAGCAATCATCTCAGCATTTGTCATGAGTAACTAAGGGAAAACATGTAAAACTTATACTTCCAAATGTGAGTCCACTGTCTTACTAGTACACCACCTAATTTGGCACACAGATACGTGTTCCCATGAATAAGTAATAGTATCCTCAAAACTAATGGGAACTGCACAAATGAGATGTATTACCAGCAGAGCAACAATATTTTTTAAGGCACTCACTCCATTAAGTAACTGATGGGTAAATGAAGGACAATTTGTCTAAAGGATATCATGCCAGATTTTTTTCTGGCACATAGTGCAATTTTAACTTCTGTCAAAGTTGTACAGAAAATGCTAAGTGTCACCATAATCCAGATTTCATGTTAACTTGTAGGTCACTCATGGCTGCTAGTTGGTCCGTATGTAATAGGAATATGTCTGGTAAGTCTCTCCTGACCTGGGGTTCTTCCTAATTTTCCCATAACTCTCCCCACTTCCTAAACCCCACCAGTCCTTTTTATTTATCCCCCTTCCTTCCCCTTCAACCCTTTTTCCAGAAGAAGGAGCCACTAGCTCCAAAAGCTTGTACATGTCCTTAATTTTTATGTTTTCTTCTGCCACCATTTGGTGAGTACATTTTTTTATCCATCCAATTATATCATTTTTTTGGAAGATTATAATTTATCACCTTTAGTATCACAATATCTAGTAAATGTTTGCTTTGCACTTTTGTCTCACTCCGCATCCCTGGAAGTTTTCAGATATGGTAAGATACGAGGGCAAATCAGAAAGTCTTTGCCCGTATTTTTTACTAGCCACAGTAAAGTACACACAGGTAATGACAAATATACATCACATTCTGCATATCTTACACTATTTTTCCACATAGTCCCCACACCAGTACACACATTTGTCACATTGCAGCACTAAATTTGAGATTCCTGTGTCATAGAATTCATCCGGCTGACTATAGAAGCACCGTTGGACTGCTGTCTTACCTTCATTGTTACTTGTGAATTGCTGTCTTGCCAGGAACTTCTTCAGCAGTTCAAAAACGTGGAAATCACTAGGGAAGAGGTCTGAACTGTATGGTTGGTGGTCCAGAATCTCCCAGTGAAATGCCCAGAGCTTTTCAGGAATTCTGATTGCCACATGTGCACTCACATTATCATGGAGCAAAATCAGTTGTCCACATCAAGGCGCCCTTGACGCTTTTGCCTGATGACGGCCCTCAGACATGACAGTGTGGAACAGTAGCTGTCAGCATTGATGGTTGCACCTTGTGGCATGAAATCCAGTAGGAGTGGTCCATGGCTATCCCACTTTCCCAACAGGCACTGAATGGATCTTTTTGTCACAGGTGAACCTGAATGCTTCCACACTATACTCTGCTGATGTTTCCGCTGCTTGGATTGTGGTGTGAAATGCAATATCCATGTTTTGTCACCAGTAACAATGTGTGAAGACATAATTTTCTTACCTTTCATTATGTCATCCAACTGCTTAGGCACCCACCAACATGAAAACTTCTGGCACCATAAGGCCTCATCAGTGATGTCGTAAGTACCCCCATTCGATATGACAAGCTCCTACAAAATGACCATGATGTTCCTCAGCCGATATGATTTCATCATTGGATCCATGTGGGAAATGTTGTCATTAGTAAGTGACAAAGACAGCCTCCCCGACTACTCATTGTCATGCAAGACTTCATGGATTATGTCAAACTCACACCACCACTACCTCACAGTTCACAAAATGAGACAGTTTTCCCTTTATGTGGGCTGCATTTTCCTGTAGATCTCAAAGGGTGTTTGTCCATTGCTCTATAGAAAATAAATCACACTTTGTGGCTCTAATGCCATGGATGTGTGAAGCACAACCACCACCTTTAACAACTGACACCAGTGCCGTGTGCAAGAGCTGCTTGCAGATAAGGCTAGTGTGAATCAAGAAATGTCCAACACTGGGAATGGATATGTTGACTTCACATTTATAGTCATAATTTGGCTAAAAAAAATAGGTGCAAAGACTTTCTAATTTGCCTTCGTATATGAAACATGATATGCAAATGGATGAGGAACACAATGATAAAATAAAAATACTACATAAGAGAGTAAATTATAGAAACTCTGCGAAGTCATAGAATGTCATACATACCCTTGCATCATTTATTCCTGTAAGCTTTGTTTTAGGTCTTTCTAACACTAGGAAGGCAGCCAGATTGGCAGTGTACGAGGCAACAATTATCATAGCAAAACCAGCCCATACCATGCCAAGGACACGTGCTGAGAAACTTCTGGGTGTACCTAGTGTTAACAGAAAACAAAAAGTGTAGCTGTATTAGGTTTCAATTTTTCATGTGTTTTATTAGTCACAGTAGCTATGAGAAACTTCCAAGGAATATCAGGTGGAAATAACTTGTGAATATTATTTTTGTTTCCAAATGTGCAATATGCAGTCTTCTCCTAATGTTTCATAACACTGACTCTCCATTACTCTCTTCTATTATGAAATGAGCCATTACTGAATACATTATTATTCTTATGTGTAGTCTTGTATGTCAATGGTTTTATTACTATTTTGCTTATAGCAGTAACTGTTTTGTCCATGACTAATGTAATACACAAGGCCATTATGCAACTGTAGAAGTATATAGCAATTAAATAGCATTCCAGTCACATGACAATTTTTTTGCCATGATCACTTTTGACAAGTGACTACTTAACATCACATTTTTATTGAAATACTGTACCTTTAACAAATGTAGGCAGAACCAGTGTCCATTTAGAGTGGTTGTTTCTGATATTATAATAACATATAACCTTGATAGCAGGTGATGGTGGATCTTCAGGAGACATTGCAGATATAATATCATGTCCTACCAGAATTTTTAAAAGCTTCACATCAGATGTATCATGGCTATGCAATATCTCAGTAATTTTCTAAAATTTTACAGAGGCTGTATATGTGCATGTGTGGGTGTATGGACACTGGTGGTGAAATTGATAACTGACTACCTCATGTGCAGTCATGAGGAAGGATTTGCAATAAGCAGCACTATAGAACTGCATGAAGTTATTTATCCAGCTGCCAGCTGGGCAATGTATGACTGATGAACTGATACATTGCATCTTAGTGGTAAGGAAACTGTGCAAGAAGTGGAATTATTGTGAAGTGGTACTGACATATTCAATTTTTTCATGTCGTTGGTCACTTAGTTTAACTGGAATAATTTAGTTAATTAGCAAATAAAGAAAAGTGCAGCCTCTTACCTTCACCAATTCCACTATTCAGCAACACTCCCCAGGCAAACCATATTGCACTGGACAAGTTTAGAGCATCCTCCTCAGTTCCATCATTGTTAGCTAGCTTGAAGCGGCCAAAAGGTGAGAAACGATCCAGGAGATAGAGTACCAAAGCAACTACATGCACTGATACCATAACTAATATCCACAAGGTATTACTGAATGGTTGTAGAAATGAAACAAGTGTTGAGGAGCGGGAAGGCTGCAAAGTTGAAATATAAGTAGAATAGCATTTATTTTAACTAGTGTAGCACATAATTCACTCATTTAATGAGATTTTCTACCTTTTTTTCTAGAATTGTTATTCCTTGGTATTTGAAAGGCTTGCTGAATTCAATGAATTCTGCTCTCTCAGGATTTATGGTGAGTGGTGCAACAATCATGTCTGCCCTGTCATTTACCAATTCTCCAATAAGTCCAGTCCATTCTTTCTTTCCTCCAGCTGCAGAAGGGAAAAAGTTTGTGAAAACAATTTTTTTTTTTGCAGTAGGGGTGTTAAGAATATCAGTTTAAGAAAAGACATAATCTTCAGTCATGACAAGACAGAATTAACATTTTGTAACTACTTTCAGAATGTTTAGCTTCTAAATTTCTACAGAGAATTGAAGATACTTATTTTTCACAACAATAGCTATTAATAGAGTGTAACTATGTTCAGTGAGTACCTTGGAGAAGATGAAACTCTAAGTTAGGCTGCAGTGAAAAGAGAAAAAATTAGGTACAGAGGACATCATATTACTTCTGCATTTTGTGAGCAGAAAATTATTCAGCTCTGACTTTTGGTACCAAGGCACTGGTTACAGCCCACAATTAGTTATGTTAGAATGTTTTTATGGGTGGAAATTGCAAATCTACATGTTCACCTGCATCATGTAAATCTGAACTCTGCAAGCCACTGTATGGTGTATGGCAAAAGGTACATATTATATCAGTTTAATTCCCCCCCCCCCTCCCCCCTCTTCCCATTTATTCCTTATGCAGATGGTATGCAGGAAAAATAACAATCAATACCAGTATGTATCAGCCCAAATTTGCTTGGTTTTAGCATTGTGTTAATTATATGAGATGTGTGTTGGATGAAGAGTACTGCTTCTTGTCTGTTTTCTGAAATGTGGGTTCTTGGAATTTTTGTAACTAAAATATAAATAACTCAAAGGTTCCAATGACAAATGACACTTGTTTAGTAGTAATGATAAACATAGACTTTAATTATCTCTTAGTATATCTGTGTAAGCTGTTGTCAAAGTAATACCCATGTTTTACTTGTCCGGTAAGAAATTAGGAATTCATGGCATTGACAATGAGAGAGCAGTTCATCAGATTGGTGAATATCAGTCACAAATAAATACCATATGAGTATTTCAACTGGCAGCCTTGTCAGTGAGAGATGTCACACAGCATGTATTTGTGACAAGCACACGTGAGATGGACAAGATGAGAGAATGGAGCTGTTTGACAGTGCCAGGAAAAGACATTACACATCCACCCATCCACACACACACACACACACACACACACACACACACACACACACACCGTCTGTGACATCATTAGGGTGTTTGGGCATTTCACAGGACACTGAGGATTTACAGCGAGTCTCCTGCAGTCAACAATATGCAGACAAGGGTTCTTGCCAACGACCACCAAGACTGTAACAGCATACAGCAAGTTTAAGGTACAGCAGGCTGAGTTGAAAAAGGTCACTTGGCAAACCAAAGCTAGACAATAGCTGTACCATTCAGGATGATACCACTGTGAGGTACAGACACCACAGCCCTACCTAGTACCTCTGCCACGGCAAACTGGCTGACACCGACAGCGGCGGTGCACAAATGCTGCGCAGCTAGCGCCATTCGACGGCCAACACCGCGGTTCCTGGTGTGTCCGCTGTGCCGTGCGTGTGATCATTGCTTGTACAGCCCTCTCGCAGTGTCCGGAGCAAGTATGGTGGGTCTGACACACCGGTGTCAATGTGTTCTTTTTTCCATTTCCAGGAGTGTAGTTATTGTCAAATTTAATTTTGGAGCACAACACATCTACCAATTGGATGAATCAATTATATCAAAGCATACAATATTAGAATGTTTTCCCCCTCTTCTACTAATTTCTGCGGATGTCCGTGTTTAGATAGGCAACTTGGCATATGCCCTCTGAGTGCCAAGTTACGCACTGCCACCTGTGCTTTCAGTAAGGCCTTCCTCCACTATTCTATGATCAATGATCTTGTTGTTTTCACGGCTGTGATATTGAGCACTGCAATGGTTCAAATGGCTCTGAGCACTATGGGACTTAACAGCTGAGGTCATCAGTCCCCTAGACTTAGAACTACTTAAACCTAAGTAACCTAAGGACATCACACACATCCATGCCCGAGGCAGGATTCGAACCTGCGACCGTAGCGGTCGCGCGGTTGCAGACTGAAGCACCGCAATGGAGATAGAGTCCTTTAGCCTCTTAATAGATCATCACTGACCTTTGCACTTGAGATACACTGATAGTCATTAAAATTAAAACACCAGGAAGGATAGCAAATAATGACGTTTTACTTACCGTACTGCACCTAAAATAGAAACGCTGTTCCATGTCAGTGTTCATCAAACTTAATAACTGACTTGTGGTGGCTTGTGAGTCTTTCAGTAACATACGAGGGTAAGTAAATTATTATCCGGAAAGTAGTTATAAAATTTTATTGTAATCAAATATGAAACTTATAAGAACATCATTTTTCGACATAGTCTCCTTGCGTTTCAGTGCACTTGGTCCATCGTTGTACAAACTTGCTGTCGCCCTCATAAAAGAAGGTCCTCGGTTGAGCTGCGAGCCAGGAATGCACCTCTTCTTTCACTGTTTCGTCTAAGGCAAATCGACGGCCCCTTAATGCCTGTTTGGGTGGACCAAAGAAGTGGTAGTCAGAAGGGGCAAAATCGGGACTATATGGAGGCTGATCCAGTACTTCAAATTTGCGCTTCTGCAGCGTTTCAGCAGTGTGGGCAGCAGTATCCTGACGGGCATTATCGTGCAACAACACAACACCTTTTGACAGCAATCCTCGGCGTTTGCTTCGAAATCCAGGCTTTAGCCTGGCAGCAAGTATCTCACTGCGACGTACACTGTTTATTGCTATGCTCCTTTCCCCATATGTTCCAGTACTGGACCTTGTGCGTCCCAAAAAACCGTAAGGATCAGTTTTCCTGTGGACGGTTGGGTCTTGAACTTTTTCTTGCATGGCGAATTTGAATGTTTCCATTCTATTCTCTGCCGTTTACTCTGCGGCTCGTAATGATGGATCCATGTTTGGTCACCAGTAGTGATCCTGTCTAAGAAGTTGTCACCTTCGTTATCATAGCGATCCAAATGGTTTTTGCAGATGTCCAAGCGCCTTCGTTTATGCAACTGTGTGATTTGTTTTGGGACCCATCTTGCACAAACTTTATGAAACCTAAGTCTGTTGTGGATGACTTCGTAGGGAGAACCGCGACTAATTTGGCGACGTCGTTCCACTTCGTCAACAGTCTAAGAGAATCATTTCACGTGAACGCTCAATGGTTTCTTCATTTGTGGCGGTAAATGGTCGTCCAGCACCTTCATCATGCGTAACACTTGTGCGACCATTTCGAAATTTTTCAATCCATTCCTAGACACTCCGTTGTGGCAAAACACTGTTCCTGTACTGTACCGAAAGTCTTCGATGAATTTCGGACCCTGGTACGTCTTCCGACAACAAAAAACGGATCACTGAAGGTTGCTCTTCTTTACTGCAAATAGACAGCGAAGTACCCGTGATTAACAGCACGGCAGCATAACGAAACTAACCTAGCAGCTTGAAAACTGCAAAGATAAAACAACAAATAAACAAAGCATGCGTCATCAATGTAAAACGACAGTACTACCAAAATAAACAAAAATACAACTAAATTGCGGATAATAATTGACTTACCCCCGTACGATTAGATGTTTTCAGTGGACGACACTTTGGGATCACATTCTGACCACAACAACTGCCGAACATCTTCTGTATCGAGATATATTAGGACGCCACAGGCAACGTGCGGTCTTGTGTTATCTTGTTGGAAGATAACATCATGATAATCCTGAAGACAGCTTGAAAAATGTAACAGGTGCTGCCCAAATTACCAGCTATGCGGACAAGAGGTGCTCATGTTGTATACCCAATTTCACAATCTGTGGGCCCATGTGACGATGATGGACGCAATTGGACAATGTTCATGTACTTCAAAAGATAACGTGATGCCACTTCTGAGTCCAGTCTTGTTATTGGGTACATGACTGTTGGAATACCTGTCTCTGGTGTCACGGCAAGTAAAGGCACAATAATAGTGGCTGTGCTGACAGACCGACGTCCTACAAAGTCGTCGCACAGTCAGTGTGAATACTTGTCTTGCTGCAAACAAGTCCATCTCCTGACCCGAGGTAGGTGGTATGGCTACACGACCCTACATGCCCTTGTGAACAATATGCTTGTCCTTTCAAGTGTTAGTTGCATTCGGCCATTAATATCTTGTATGGGCCCTAGTACCCACTGATTCCATGTTTGTATAACAGTCTTGAGTTCGCAATTAACGTAAGCAACAGTATCACAGAATGATGATTCATAGTCTTGACAGGCCATGATTCTGACACTTGCTCGTAGACGTTTCGTTTTCTTACATGAGACGTAATAAGAGCATCTCACAAAAACTAACATTCAGATATAACTTCTGAATGTGAAACATAATCGTTCCTTACACAAAGAATGTAGATGGTGTTACTACTACCTGCTTTGTATGGTTGCACTAAAATGCTAATCATTTGGTTATCCAGGCATGTAGTAAACTTCATGGCAATTTGACGATTTTTAGTTGAGGACTTCGTGGTGTTGCAAGTTTAATGGTGATCCAGAGCCCACTGGAAGTTATCATCTATAGTTAACGAGACTGAAATTCACTGCCAGATAATGCATAATGCCACAAAATGTCGTGCAGCTGTGATGAAACACAAGTCTGAGCAGTGGTAACCAGGCCTACTTGTAAAAAATACAAAAATGTACCAAGTCTATGTAATCTGGCTCCACCTGAATAAATAATGTAATATCAGGATGTTTAGGAATAGGTAGAGAGTACCTGTTCTGGGACAACAGAGGGTACCATTCCCCTCCCCCATCACATGGTCGATGACATAATCAATGAGTCATCAAATTTCACCACACCTCACCCTCTCTATGTCATCATGTGTTCTAGTAAGAGTTTCCCCACCCCATGTGTTATAGACCAGTTGCCCTATGTATAAACTGGCAGTAAATTTTTAAAAAATCGTGGGAAATTCAAAATTTAGCAGGAAATTCAAAATAGCCCATTTGTGCTAGAGAGTTTCCCACGCGCTCCCATGATGTCACTGTGGAAGTAGGGCTGTTGTCCTGAGCATAAATTGGTGGGAAATTAAAAAAAAATCAGGTTGGTGCATTGCCACATTTGTGGAAGTAGATCATTTGTACAAACATAGAATTCAATATGGCTACCAGGTTTCCTCTGGTGTTACTGTGGAAATAGGTCACTTGTGCTAAGTATGGAATCTAAGATGATCGACCTGGAATACTGACACCATGTTTATGATGTCAGAATCCAAGACGCTAGGACAAAAGGAAGTGACCTGTCTGCTGACCTACTTCACATGTTTTCGTCAAGCTATTACTCACTCAGACCTGTATGGCTGTTTATAGCAATCAAGTCACTTACAGAATTCCTGTTTTTTCCCCTCTGTTGTCATCCAAAGTTTAAGTTTGGTGGGGAGTTCAGAATGGGCAATACATATATTACACAGCATATCTCATATCTGTTGTCCTAAATGCAAACTGGCGGGAAATTCAAAATGGGGTATTGTTATTTGGTGGAAGTAGACCGCTTATGCTAAATATAGAGTTCAAGATAACCTCTAGGTTTTACCCCCATGCCACTCACCTGAGACGAAGGATGTTTGTTCCTTTCCAGGTCCAAGCCTGTCTGTTAGGCAAAAAATACCAGTCTGACTAGGACAATGGGAATTACAACCAATTTGCTGAACTATTTGACGTGTTCACTAGAAAGACTGAGCCCTGTAAAGACCTACAAGGCTATTTGTAGCAGTCAAGTCACTTACAGAATTCCTGGGTTTTCCCCTCTGATGTCACCACTTAGACAGTTGTCACTCAAAGCCTGGTTTGGCAGGAAATTCAAATTGCTCTACACATATATCATACAGCGTCATGTTATTTCAATTAAAAAATCATAAACCCACTTTTCCCTAAGTCTACTTGGGCTAAGCTTAAACAATTCTCCCATCACACTGATGTTACAGATTAAACAATATGCCCTACACACCAACTGTTATAAGTTCAACATGGTTTGAAAATCCACTTAACACAAGTTTAAAATGATGGGAAGCCTGCTGGTTGTCAGAACTAGAGCTCTTTAAAAATGAATAGCTCACTGATGCAATCTTCACAGTTGTCACTATCATACACTCCTGGAAATTGAAATAAGAACACCGTGAATTCATTGTCCCAGGAAGGGGAAACTTTATTGACACATTCCTGGTGTCAGATACATCACATGATCACACTGACAGAACCACAGGCACATAGACACAGGCAACAGAGCATGCACAATGTCGGCACTAGTACAGTGTATATCCACCTTGCGCAGCAATGCAGGCTGCTATTCTCCCATGGAGACGATCGTAGAGATGCTGGATGTAGTCCTGTGGAACGGCTTGCCATGCCATTTCCACCTGGCGCCTCAGTTGGACCAGAGTTCGTGCTGGACGTGCAGACCGCGTGAGACGACACTTCATCCAGTCCCAAACATGCTCAATGGGGGACAGATCCGGAGATCTTGCTGGCCAGGGTAGTTGACTTACACCGTCTAGAGCATGTTGGGTGGCACGGGATACATGCGGACGTGCATTGTCCTGTTGGAACAGCAAGTTCCCTTGCCGGTCTAGGAATGGTAGAATGATGGGTTCGATGACGGTTTGGATGTACCGTGCACTATTCAGTGTCCCCTCGACGATCACCAGAGGTGTACGGCCAGTGTAGGAGATCGCTCCCCACACCATGATGCCGGGTGTTGGCCCTGTGTGCCTCGGTCGTATGCAGTCCTGATTGTGGCGCTCACCTGCACGGTGCCAAACACGCATACGACCATCATTGGCACCAAGGCAGAAGCGACTCTCATCGCTGAAGATGACACATCTCCATTCGTCCCTCCATTCACGCCTGTCGCGACACCACTGGAGGCGGGCTGCACGATGTTGGGGCATGAGCGGAAGACGGCCTAACGGTGTGCGGGACTGTAGCCCAGCATCATGGAGACGGTTGCGAATGGTCCTCACCGATACCCCAGGAGCAACAGTGTCCCTAATTTGCTGGGAAGTGGCTGTGCGGTCCCCTACTGCACTGCGTAGGATCCTACGGTCTTGGCGTGCATCCGTGTGTCACTGCGGTCCGGTCCCAGGTCGACGGGCACGTGCACCTTCCGCCGACCACTGGCGACAACATCAATGTACTGTGGAGTCCTCACGCCCCACGTGTTGAGCAATTCGGCGGTACGTCCACCCGGCCTCCAGCATGCCCACTATACGCCCTCGCTCAAAGTCCGTCAACTGCACATACGGTTCACGTCCATGCTGTCGCAGCATGCTCCCAGTGTTAAAGACTGCGATGGAGCTCCGTATGCCACGGCAAACTGGCTGACACTGACGGCGGTGGTGCACAAATGCTGCACAGCTAGCGCCATTCGACGGCCAACAACGCGGTTCCTGGTGTGTCCGCTGTGCAGTGCGTGTGATCATTGCTTGTACAGCCCTCTCGCAGTGTCCGGAGCAAGTATGGTGGGTCTGACACACCGGTGTCAATGTGTTCTTTTTTCCATTTCCAGGAGTGTATTTAGTAGGAATAGGATAGGAATAACTGTGTCAGTATTAAAACAAACACCACGCTAGGGAAGTCCCCATCACCCCCCCCCCCCCCCCCCCCCCCAGATTTAGTTGTAAGATGGTGCACTGGATAGCTCGTCAAAAACTGAACACAGATCAAGCATGAAAACAGGAAGGAGGTGTATTGAACTGTGAAAAAAAGAAGCAAAATATAAATAGTGAACGGTCCAAGCTGAAGATGTGCTGCACTGAGCATAAATATGTTTCTGCGGCGTCGTGGTTATGTAGTTATGGTGTTGGACTGTGAAAGGTGCTGTTAAATTTCGCTTGTTCGCCAAACTTCTTTTTCACAAAATCATGAAATTTCCGTGCGGCTGTTGACACGTCTTTTCTCCTTCCGTAGTCTTTGACGCTATACATTGGTTATAGAATGTGTCATGTAGTAAGAATATATTACCGTCGCAAGTGAATGTGATGAATAGTGAAAGCAGGCGAGATGTCGCATAGATCTCTTACAGAAATGAATACAACAAATAAGCAGGTAGAAGTATGAACTTCCAAAACGGAATGCAAGAGTCAAACATGTGACACTTGGGTAGAACAAATAGGACGTACGAACGTCTGGAGGTCCTGTTCTTACACTTCACTGATGCAAACGGACTTAACACAACGACACAGACACATATGTGAACACAGCAAACAGACACGTCAACAGCCAGACGGACAGTTTAAAATTGTGTAAAAAAAAAAAAAAAAGTAGGGTTCGGGCATGAGCGGAGTTTGAACACAGATATCACCCTTACCAATCCAACACCAAAACCACATAACCACAGCTGCACATTGTCAGCTTGGACCGTTTGGACCGTTGACTGTTTCTATTTTATTTCTTTGTTCACGGTTCAGTACACTTCCATCCTGTCTTCACGCTTTGATCATGTTCAGTTTTTGACGGGCTATCCCTGAGCCATCTTACGAGAAAATCTGAAGGAGGTATGATGGGTGGTTTCCCTTGATAGCGTCAGCCACAACCACCGTGCCAGGCTGGGCTGGACCGATGCCACCCTCGCCGCCACCATCACCGCCAGAAACTGCGCCACATTGTGTGACACTCTACAGCTATCGTCCAACCTCTGACAAAACGTGGCGCCTGACGCCGCAGAGCCCACAATGCACCTCTATAGAGAAGCCACTTTCACGTGTAAGTGTCGAGGAGTCGGCGCCACGTCATACAGTTAGAAATGCAAGCAGGTGCTCACCTGTTGTGCGCTAAGACAGTGCATTCCAAACACAGCCGACATGCTTTACGTGTCGACACAGTTTTCAGACCTGTTCTTAACACTAAACGACTTTACGCCTGAACACAGCCCTCATCTCGTGGTCGTGCGGTAGCGTTCTCGCTTCCCACGCCCCGGTTCCCGGGTTCGATTCCCTGTGGAGTCAGGGATTTTCTCTGTCTCGTGATGGCTGGGTGTTGTGTGATGTCCTTAGGTCAGTCAGGATTAAGTAGTTCTAAGTTCTCGAGGACTGATGACCATAGATTTTAAGTCCCATAGTGCTCAGAGCCATTTGAACTATTTTTGAACCTAAACACAATCTAATGCGTCCTGTTGTACTAGGAGATAGGCCGTGTGAGAATTCTGACATTCCATAGCTAGACCAGCTTACACAGCTCTGTGAAGACAGCTATTCAGTTTTAAACTGATTCACATTTGGCGTGAGCTAAATGTAGTTACTTGATGGTTTCAGCATCGACCCTAACTGAAGGATGACAAATACTAGCGCAATTTTCGATCTTCATTGGAGTCTGATTAACAATGTTTAGGATCCCGTACTTCTTTGGTAAAAACGGAACCTTTAAAGGCTCACTTTTTTGTCCGTCTCTGTCTGGCTGTCTGTCTGTCCGACTGTTAAACACCGTGTTTCTCAGGAACGAATAGACGTTTCAAGTTGAAATTTATGCCACATACCAAGGTATAGTCTCTTGGTAGTGTCAAAAATTGCAGCTTCCAAGTCAATGCAATCAAATGTCACAAATTTTGATATTCGAAAACTCATTCATCAATACCTGCAGAGAACTTTCAGTTGACCTAGAATCATGGAATTTGGCAGGAAGCAAGGTTTCATAATACACTACTGGCCAGCAAAATTGCTACACCAAGAAGAAATGCTGATGATAAACGGGTATTCATTGGACAAATATATTATACTAGAACTGACATGGAATTACATTTTCAAGCAATTTGGGTGCATAGATCCTGAGAAATCAGTACCCAGAACAACCACCTCTGGCCTTCCGACGCCTTGGCATTGAGTCAGAGCTTGGATGGCGTGTACAGGTACAGTTGCCCATGCTACTTCAACACGATACCACAGTTCATCAAGTGTAGCGACTGGCGTATTGTGGCGAGCCAGTTGCTCGGCCACCATTGACCAGACGTTTTCAATTGGTGAGATATCTGGAGAATGTGTTGGCCAGGGCAGCAGTCGAACATTTTCTGTATCCAGAAAGGCCCGTACGGGACCTGCAACATGCGGTCGTCCATTATTCTGCTGAAATGTAGGGTTTCACATGAATCGAATGAAGGGTAGAGCCACGGGTCGTAACTCATTTGAAATGTAACGTCCACTGTTCAAAGTGCCCCGTCAATACGAACAAGGGGTGACCGAGACGTGTAACCAGTAGCACCCCATACCATCACGCCGGGTGATACGCCAGTATGGCGATGACGAATACACGCTTCCAATGTGCGTTCACCGCGTTGTCACCAAACACGGATGCCACCATCATGATGCTGTAAACAGAACTAGATTCATCCAAAAAAAATGACGTTTTGCCATTCGTGAACCCAGGTTCGCCGCTGAATACACCATCGCCGGCGCTCTTATCTGTGATGCAGCGTCAAGGGTAACCGCAGCCACGGTCTCCGAGCTGATAGTCCATGCTGCTGCAAACGTCGTCGAACTGTTCGTGCAGATGGTTGTTGGCTTGCAAACGCCCCCATCTGTTGACTTAGGGATCGAGACGTGGCTGCACGGTCCGTTACAGCCATGTGGATAAGATGCCTGTCATCTCGACTGCTAGTGATACGAGGCCGTTGCGACCCAGCACGGCGTTCCGTGTTACCCTCCTGAACCCACCGATTCCATATTCTGCTAAAAGTCACTGGATCTCGACCAACGCGAACAGCAATGTTGCGATACGATAAACCGCAATCGCGATACGCTACAATCCGACCTTTGTCACAGTCAGAAACGTGATGGTACGCGTTTCTCCTCCTTATACGGCACATCACAACAACGTTTCACCAGGCAACGCCGGTGAACTGCTGTTTGTGTATGAGAAATCGGTTGGAAACTTTCCTCATTTCAGCACGTTGTAGGTATCGCCATCGGCGCCAACCTTGTGTGAAAAGCTAATAATTTGCATAGCACAGAATCTTCTTCCTGTCGCTTAAATTTCGCATCTGTAGCACGTCATCTTCGTGGTGTAGTAAATTTAATGGCTGGTAGTGTGCAATCAAAAGAAAAAAATCCGAAAATTATTAATTTGTAACTATATCACACGAAAAAAAATTGTTGTTTGTTATCTGACTGTCTGTGCGTGCGTCTGTTAAGCCCCCTTTTTGTGAGGAACGTGTAGATGTTGTTGTTGTTGTCGTTGTGGTCTTCAGTCCTGAGACTGGTTGGATGCACAGCTCTCCATTCTCCTCTATCCTGTGCCAGCTTCTTCATCTCCCAGTACCTACTGCAGCCTACATCCTTCTGAATATGCTTAGTGTATTCATCTCTTGGTCTCCCTCTACGATTTTTACCCTCCACACTGGCCTCCAATACTAAATTGGTGATCCCTCGTTGTCTCAGATTATGTCCTACCAACCGATCCCTTCTTCTAGTCAAGTTGTGCCACAAGCTCCTCTTCTCCCCAATTCTATTCAATACCTCCTCATTAGTTATGTGATCTACCCATCTAATCTTCAGCATTCTTCTGTAGCTTCTATTCTCTTTTTGTCTAAACTATTTATCGTCCACGTTTCACTTCCATATATGGCTACACTCCATACAAATACATTCAGAAACGACTTCCTGACACTTAAATCTATACTCAATGTTAACAAATTTTTCTTCTTCAGAAAGGTTTTCCTTGCCATTGCCAGTGTACATTTTATATCCTCTCTGCTTCGACCGTCGTCAGTTATTTTGCTCCCCAAATAGCAAAACTCCTTTACTACTTTAAGTGTCTCATTTCCTAATCTAATTCCCTCAGCATCACCCGACTTAATTCGAATACATTCCATTATCCTCGTTTTGCTTTTGTTGATGTTCATCTTGTACCCTCCTTTCAAGACACTGTCCATTCCGTTCAGCTGCTCTTCCAAGTCCTTTGCTGTCTCTGACAGAATTACAATGTCATCGGCGAACCTCAAAGTTTTATTTCTTCTCCATGGATTTTAATACCTACTCCGAACTTTTCTTTTGTTTCCTTTATTGCTTGCTCAATATACAGATTGAATAACATCGGGGATAGGCTACAACCCTGTCTCACTCTCTTCCCAACCACTGCTTCCCTTTCATACCCCTCGACTCTTGTAACTGCCATCTGCTTTCTGTACAAATTGTAAATAGCCTTTCGCTCCCTGTATTTTACCCATGTCACCTTCAGAATTCGAAAGAGAGTTTTCCAGGCAACATTGTCAAAAGCTTTCTCTAAGTCTAAAAATGCTAGAAACGTAGGTTTGCCTTTCCTAAATCTTTCTTCTAAGATAAGTCGTAGGGTCAAGTATTGCCTCACGTGTTCCAATATTTCTACGGAATCCAAACTGATCTTCCCCGAGTTCGGCTTCTATCAGTTTTTCCATTTGTCTGTAAAGAATTCGCGTTAGTATTTTGCATCCGTGACTTATTAAACTGATAGTTCGGTAATTTTCACATCTGTCAACACCTGCTTTCTTTGGGATTGGAATTATTTTATTCTTCTTGAAGTCTGAGGGTATTTCGCCTGTCTCTTACTTCTTGCTCACCATATGGTAGAGTTTTGTCAGTACTGGCTTTCCCAAGGCTATCAGTAGTTCTAATGGAATGTTGTCTACTCCCGGGGCCTTGTTTCGACTCAGGTCTTTCAGTGCTCTGTCAGACTCTTCACGCAGTATCATATCTCCCATTTCATCTTTATCTACATCCTCTTCCATTTCCATAATACTGTCCTCAAGTACATCGCCCTTGTATAGACCCTCTATATACTCCTTCCACCTTTCTGCCTTTCCTTCTTTGCTTAGAACTGGGTTTCCATCTGAGCTCTTGATATTCATACAAGTCATTCTCTTTTCTCCAAAGGTCTCTTTAATTTTCCTGTAGGCAGTATCTGTCTTACCCCTAGTGAGATAAGCCTCTACATCCTTACATTTGGCCTCTAGCCATCACTGCTTAGCCATTTTGCGCTTCCTGTCGATCTCATTTTTGAGACGTTTGTATTCCTTTTTGCCTGCTTCATTTACTGCATTTTTATATTTTCTCCTTTCATCAGTTAAATTCAGTATTTCTTCTGTCACCCAAGGATTTCTACTAGCCCTCGTCTTTTTACCTATTTCATCGTCTGCTGCCTTCACTATTTCACCCCTAAAGCTACCCATCTTCTTCTACTGTATTCCTTTCCCCCATTACTGTCAATTGTTCCCTTATGCTCTCCCTGAAACTCTGTACAACCTCTGGTTCTTTCAGTTTATCCAGGTCCCATCTCCTTAAATTTCCACCTTTTTGCAGTTTCTTCAGTTTTAATCTACAGTTCATAACCAATAGATTGTGGTCAGAGTCCACATTTGCCCCTGGAAATGTATTACAATTTAAAACCTGGTTCCTAAATCTCTGTCTTACCATTATATCATCTATCTGATACCTTTTAGTATCTCCAGGGCACTTCCATGTATACAACCTTCTTTCATGATTCTTGAACCAAGTGTTAGCTATGATTAAGTTATGCTCTGCGCAAAATTCTACCAGGCGGCTTCCTCTTTCATTTCTTAGCCCCAATCCATATTCACCTACTATGTTTCCTTCTCTCTCTTTTCCTACTGACGAATTCCATTCACCCATGACTATTAAATTTTCGTCTCCCTTGACTACCTGAAAATTTCTTTTATCTCATCATACATTTCATCAATTTCTTCGTCATCTGCAGAGCTAGTTGGAGTATAAACTTGTACTACTGTAGTAGGCGTGGGCTTCGTATCTATCTTGGCCACAATAATGCGTTCACTATGCTGTTTTTAGTAGCTTACCCGTACTCCCATTTTTTATTCAGTATTAAACCTACACCTGCATTACCCTTATTTGATTTTGTATTAATAACCCTGTATTCACCTGACCAAAAGTCTTGTTCCTCCTGCCACCGAACTTCACTGATTCCCACTATATCTAACTTTAACCTATCCATTTCACTTTTTAAATTTTCTAACCTACCTGCCCGATTAAGGGATGTGACATTCCACGCTCCGATCCGTAGAACGCCTGTTCTCTTTCTCCTGATAATGACGTCATCTTTAGTAGTCCCCGCCCGGAGATCCGAATGGGGAACTATTTTACCTCCGGAATATTTTACCCAAGAGCACTCCATCGTCATTTAATCATTCAGTATAGCTGCATGCCCTCGGGAAAAATTACGGCTGTAGTTTCCCCTTGCTTTCAGCCATTCGCAGTACCAGAACAGCAAGGCCATTTTGGTTAGTGTTATAAGGCCAGATCAGTCAATCATCCAGACTGTTGCCCCTGCAACTTCTGAAAAGGCTGCTGCCCCTCTTCAGGAACCACACGTTTGTCTGGCCTCTCAACAGATACGCCTCCTTTGTGGTTGCACCTACGGTACGGCTATCTGTATCGGTGAGGCACGCAAGCCTCCCCACCAACGGCAAGGTCCATCATGGTTCATGGGGGGGGGGGGGGGGGGGGGGGCAGGGCGGAGGGTGTAGATGTATCAGGTTGAAATTTATGTCCATACTGGCGTCTAAGGTCCTTTAGTAGCGTGAAAAAGTTAACCTTCTAAGTCAGTGCCATCTAAAGAAGCGGGTATTTATGCCATAAATTTTGATATTTGAAATATCACTCATTAAAACCTATAGAGTGCTTCTTGTTGACGTAGAATCATGAAATTTGGCAAGAAGCGAGGTTTCAAAGTACATGTAAAGGAAAAAAATCAGAAAATTGTTGATTTGTGACTATATCACACGAACAAAATGTTTCTTTTGTCATTCGTTATACATCGTCAAACATGAAATTAAAATATTCTCACAAGTCTTGGAATCCGAGGGACAGATAGATATCTTGCCAGTATCAATGTCGATAACAGGCAAAAGTCGTCAAGATTATCGCTTGCCGGACTGCATGAATATTACATTTGTACGGTAGCCTCAGCGCGTGAGTGCTACTCGCACATGTTAAATTTTTTACATTTGAAGCCTGATTCCGATTCGATGGAAGTAAGCTTTATTATTGCAGTGTTCTTTAGTTAATACCGCATTTTATTGCATGTGGACAGGATGGATAGCATGAGTTCTGACTGGTATACGTTTCACATAGAATACCGTGATGACTTCGCGTGACCCAAGCCATAGGTTGGTTTCTGGAGATATGAGTCATCAATGGAATCAGGAAATTCACTTAGGGATGGAAGATGCCCCTCAAGACAGTTGCCGTGGTATTGCGAGAGAAGTGGAACCGTTCGTACAGAAATCCAGCTACATGATTTTACACTTAAACACACTATTAATATAATTTTAGAACTGCACAGTTTCTGGCCTCTTTGCCGTCTGGGTTGCGACATTTCAATATAGGAAATCAATTTCCAGCACCTGACATACATTCACCTAGCTAGGTTCCACACATTAGCAGGGTGAGACGACTAACATGTACAGCAAATACAACATCAATTCTAAATGCCACAAACCCTTTACAGGTTTCTCGAGAAGTTTGACGAAATTCACGTCCAGTTATTGTTCAGAAATTATGGTATGTTTACATCACTCCTATAAAATGATCGTCGGCGAATGTTTCACCTATGCACAGACATCTGGGTTTCATATATATAGGTAAGAAACGAAGCATGCAGTTTGAACTACTTTCAGCGTCACTCAGTTACCCAATTTCAATTATTTTTTCATTTCTTGAGGAATTTCTAAGTAATTTCCGACGAATGTGGCTGTGTTTGCCTCAACAAGGGCGCTTGTGTGGCGAACATAGTAGCTACAAGCCAAGTAAAATTTGAAAAGAGCACAGTCATATAATGGTTTGTCACTGTTTCAGCAATTCAGATGAAAAGGCTTCCTACTGAATACGACCTATGTACACAAGGTGAGAGTGCAGAACACTCAGTGCGAACAGGCTGATGATTATTTAACGTCATTCAACGATCCTTAGGTCCATACGTTAAAGTAAAATCAGTAGAGCAATTCTTCACAGACCTGCAGCACACACAAAACTCCAGTCATCCCTCCTACAAACAGAAAGCGATCAGTATTCAGTCGATATTAAGCGATTACTCGCATAAATTATAACTGTTTTATGTTGTACATAGGCCATCCAATTTCTCCAACGAGAGTTCGTATGGTACTATCATCTGGGGTTTAAAATCAGATGTACCTGTGAACCACTGAGGTCAATGTCACTGTAAGAAAGATAAATATTCGCAAAACCAAAGAAATGAGTATAAATTCAACCATCACGAATAGGCTGACCATTAATAGATCTAGAAAGTATAGTCACGACTACAGGAAGTGCTGAAGAGGACGTCCGTAGTCCCATCCACAAAGCAAATGTTGCGTTTGTACAACAGTGACCTGTTTGGAGAAATAGGAACATCTCAAAGAAAACCAAACTACGGCTTTTCAATATCAATGTGAAGGGTGTTCTGTTTTAAGGTTGCGAAACTTGTAAGGCGACTAAACACATCAAAAACCAGCTCCAAGTTTGTATCAACCGCTGTCTCCAGCGTATTTTAAATGTGAGATGGGCAGATATAATGACAAATGAAGATCTTTGGAGGGAGACGAATCAGCAAGCAAT